>NC_056438.1:57171145-57453645 GCF_018296145.1 Oncorhynchus tshawytscha | reverse complement strand
CATTTTAGTTATTTAGCAGACGAAACAGGAACTATTAGGGTTAAGTGCCTTGTTCAAGGGCACATTGAAGGATTTTTCACCTAGTTAGACCAGCAACCTTTCAGTTACTGGCCCAACACTCCCACTAGGCTACCTGCCGCCTAGTTTCTACCACTGTATTCGGTTAGGAACACAATCATTCCTCGTAAGTGTGTCTTATTAGATCATAGAAAGCCATGATAATTATAAATGAATTATAGCTTAATATACCATATATTTTCAGGTGGTTCTGTCAGTTGTTCAACAAAATGATGGAGAAACACAACATTCCCCAAGACACAGTGACCACCCCTGTATCTCCAGAGAAAGGATAGTGTTTCCCTCTCATCCATCAATAATGATGGCCAATTATGTAGTTCATTATGCCTGATACCAGCAGTCATGTCTATCAGAGCATGGAGAATGTCTATGCCTTAGCTCCTGCACCACTGTAGCTGTCAAACGCAGCATGGGAAATTACAGCACACCGGCCCTGGTCTGTGTAGTAGAACAGCTCATCACTGTTTGATTCCCCCAACTATTTATGCAGAGGGGGATCAAACGCCATGTGACATTCTGCATTCGTTTACGGTCTACTTTTGTAGCTATTAGCACGTCTAATCAATTTAGCACAATAGGAGAGTGTGTAGCTAGAGTGTACAGCGCAGTCTGAAAGAAAATGATATTTTTCCAGCCAGACAGGATTCAGGAGCAACAGTAGCTTGTCTTATGAGAGAGAGGGAGGTAAAGTGACAGGTGCTGTAAAGCAGTATACATTTCTAAATTCCCCTAGGTAAACAAACTCAGAAACCCTGACTATTTTAAGCTTGTGGCAACAATGACAAGTTCTGTTCAATGCAGAAGTGAATTTCTATAGGATTTATAACACCTCGCCTTTATCAAGCTAAACATTTGTTTTGGCTTTAGATTTTATTTTCTACATTAATTATTTAACAGTAGGCCTATTAAAATAATGGATACTTTTATACTGATTGGAGCTTATGAAACACCCACTAGAGCAGTAGAATGGCAGGGAAGCTGGATCCCAAGTCCAAATGGAATTGTGCAAAGATGAAAAAGCAAAAGAACATTATTTCCTGCAATAATTATGTTCACTTCCTAAATGTCAGTATCTTGAATGCTAATTAAGATTAGCATTAGCATTGGTTGTTAAGTCCAAATCACACAGAGGGTACAGTCGATGACTGGTATTGGGGCTTTATTCTACTATCTTCATTGGGATGGATGGACATACTGAAATAAAACAGGTATGTTTTTTACATGTAGCTACAGTATTTGTTTAGTTTCTCCTCGATATTGAATGATAACACGCCAACATCCAATCGGTGACAACTATTACGTAGCCTACATGTAATGTAGTCTCTAACTGTAACAGCTGTAGCAGTATTTTTAATGGCCAAATTAATACAATTGTTAATTGATGAGGGAGTATATAGCATCAGAAAACTCTGAGACACAGGATGTATTTGAATATATTCACTGGGACTTACCAGGATTTCCCCTTTATCATTGGCTCTGTTGATCCGACAACTTTAAAACAAAATTGTCATAGCAGTTCATTGGGTGCGTTTCCTTTTTCCTTTGTGGGACGTAAGTAATCAAATTTGTGATGATGGCCGCAGAGATGCTATTTACCCTCCATAGCCTTTAAACATCCTTCTCTGATAGAATGCAATTATATAGTAATGCATTATTCATCATTTCGCCACCACTATGGCAACAAAATGATTATCTATGTTGGGGTCACAGTTGTTTTCAAAAAGGAATAAGTACACACACATCTCCCCTAATTACCTTGCTGTGAATAAGTGGCACAATAAGAATGTTTGCAATGCAGCATATATTGTATGTGTATTATTGTAGGTGGGTGTGGAATGGTGTTATGGACTGTATGGCTGTACTGTCATATTCAAAACTGTGACAGACGTGGGAGTCACATGTTAACATTTCAATAGGATATATAAGACAGGGTGTGAGTAAATGGACGAGCTCTGACTTGATGACCATTCTTCCTGTTTCATGTGTATCATCAGAAAGTTAAACATAGATTCATATGGTCTGTAATTCAAATGAGATTCCCCTCATCGCCGGTTATTATAAAGACATTAAGGAGCGGTTTATTGTTCCTTTATTTATGGAGCCGGGCTCTCGTGGGAATTGATCAAGTCTGAGCAGGAAACAAGACTGTTTCACAACTGGTTTATAAATCCCAGCTCCAAAATCAAAAGCTGTACACCAAAGCATTTGGATCCAATTATCATCCATAGAATTGTGTTGTTTCCCAATTAAAAGTTGATCTGCTCCTGTGATGTAGTTTTTCTTCTCGTGCACCAATTTACATTGGTTAACTTAAGAAAGAGTTGAAAGACCTTGGAAGGTTATTGTAGTACTTCAAGACTGTGGGGTCAGCAAGCATAATGATAAGAACAGGGCCCGCATTCATAAAGCGTCTCAGAGTTGGAGTGCTGATCCAGAATCAGTTTTGCCTTTTAGATCATTATGACTACAATCATACGGACAGAGAGGACGTGATCAAAGATCAGCACTCCAACTCTGAGTTGATTTATGAAAACTGACCCAGATACTTACCGCAACGGTACTAAGGAGACTCCCGTGGGACCAGACACATTATACAATATGACACAAGACTTGCACATAAATTCACTTATCTGAAATCACTGCACTTTATTCATCAATAAAAATATACACTTGGGAAAATCGTTTTTTTTTATACCAACTTCATGATTTGTTTTTCTAAAAATATTTAAATAGTTTCCTCCACTCCACTTGACAGAGACCAGTGTTAAATGACAGTCAATTCCACACAAAAAAGGAACAAGTTGTACAACTCAAATAGCTTTGTATCGCTAAGTTAACCTTAAACTGGTTAGAAGAGGAGAGATGTTTTACATTAGGGGGTTATGGTCTGTTCTGTCTCAGAGAGTTCTGTCCCAAACAGTCTGGCCTGCATGTGGCCCTCCGGCTCCCAGTCCTCCAGGTCACTGTAGCTGAGTTCAGGGGGCAGGACCTGGGCCAGCCCCAGAGAGCTGACTGACCCCGTGGGTGAGCCGCAGCCCTCATACGCGTACGTCTGGAGGGAGTCATAGGGCGGTCCGCTGGTGTCCTTGTCAGCGTCTACTACTCTCTGTCTGATGACGTGGTGCATGTCCTCTGTGTCGAGCAGCACAAGGGACGGACTCTGGGGCCCGCAGGCCACCAGCCACCCCTCCTCCCCAGACCTTACCTCCCGCCGCAGCCTCCTCTGTTCTGCCCCGGCGGGGTTCCGCAGCGCTGCAATGTCAAACGCCTCCGTATCCTCCTCGCCACCGCCCTCATCATCGTATGTGACCACGTTCTCCCGGATGTCCTCCTCAGAGATGATCAACGGCTCCTTCTTGCCCTTTTTGCTCCGCAGGAGGACAAATAGCACCACGATGGCTACAGTACAGGACATGTCAGAGGAGAGGGGACAAGAGCACAGCAACTTACAATATGTCATTGCACTGCACCAGTCTAAAGGTTCAAAACACACACCTGATTCTCTGATGGCAACGACCTGCAAAGTGATTTGAGAGTGGACTTGTGACTTTCTGATGCAAGAAACAAATCAGCCAGAGGTACTCCTTCAGCTGGTGTGAAGCCTTTCATTATTTCTACCTCTAGGCAAGATAGAGCCGCATCTCTCTCACTGTCTCTGTCTCTGTCTTTCTCTTTCTCCCTCCCTCTCTTTCTCTCTCCCATCTCCTCTCCTCCACGTGCCCCCTACCTCCCACCTCCTTCGACTTCTCTTGTCTCTTACCCAGCAGGATGATGATGCAAAGCAGAATTGCGATAAAGGCCCCGGTGCTCAGGCCAGCTGTGGAGAGGAAGGCCGGGACTTGGCAGGTCCTCACCCTGTTGCTGCTGCTACTGCTGCTACCTCCTCTCTGGCAGACACACACTCTGAGGGTCAGGGTGGAGGTGCTGCTCAGGACGGGCTCCCCCCCGTCCCTGACAACCACAGGAAGCTGGTAGAGATCCTGCTCCGCCTGGCTGAACTGACGCCTCCGTGCCACGATGCTGGCAGTGTTGTCTGGAGTGGAATGACAAGAGGTTGAAAATACACTGGATGTATTGCATTGACAAAAAGCCACTATAAGACTTGATACAGACATGACTCCAAATGGAGAGTATTTTTCCATTAAAGCCAAAGAACAACACAAATGGAGCACACATTTTCTTTAAATTCAGTAAAGAAATTGGGTAATATGATACATTCTATTCCACACTGAGTGCACAAAACATTAAGAACACCTGCTCTTTCCATGACATAGACTGACCAGGTGAATCCAGGTGAAAGCTGTGATCCCTTATTGATCTCACTTGTTAAATTCACTTCAATCAGTGGAGATGAGGAGGAGAAGACAGGTTAAAGAATGATTTTTTAAGCCTTTTGAGACATGGATTGTGTATGTCTGCCATTCAGATGGTGAATGGGCAGACAAAAGATTGAACAGGGTACGGCAGTAGGTGCCAGGCACACTGGATTGTGTCAAGAACAACAAGGCTGCTGGGTTTTTCCACACTCAACAGTTTCCTGTGTGTATCAAGAATGGTTCACAACCCAAAAGACAATCCAGACAACTTTTTTTTATTTTATCAGGTAAGTTGACTGAGAACACATTGTCATTTTCAGCAACAACCTGGGGAATGGTTACAGGAGGGGAGGAATGAGCCAATTGTAAACAGGGGATTATTAGGTGACTGTGATGCTTTGAGGGCCAGATTGGTTCATTTAGCCAGGACACCAAGGTTAACCACCCTACTCTTACAATAAGTGCCATGGGATCTTTAATGACCTCAGAGAGTCAGGGCACCTATTTAACATCCCATCCGAAAGATGGCACCCTACACAGGGCAGTGTCGCCAATCACTGGGGTATTGGGATATTTTTTTAGACTAGAGGAAAGAGTGCCTTGTACTGGCCCTCCAACACCACTTCCAGCAGCATCTGGTTTCCCATCCAGGGACTGACCAGGACCAACCCTGCTTAGCTTCAGAAGCAAGCCAGCAGTGGTATGCAGGGTGGTATGCTGCTGGTTGACACAACGGTGGGAAGCATTGGAGTCAACATGAGCCAGCATCCTTGTGGAACACTTTGGACGCCTTGTAGAGTCCATGCCCTGATGAATTGAGGCTGTTCTGAGGGCAAAGGGGGGTGCAACTCAATATTCGGAAGGTGCACCTAATGTTTGGTATACTCAGTGTGTATTATATACATTTGTATTTATTTAGGTTATCCTTTGATATACTTTCCCAAAATACACCATCTAAAGGAACTGGCCATGACCTGTTTATACTTCTGAAATCACATACGCAACAACAGAGAACAGAAAAATACAGAAAACCAGCACAACCTATCCCTGAGATATGAGGAGTGTTCTCCAACATTGCAGAGGATGCCCATAGTTCTCCACTCATTCCCGCTGCTATCTATAAGAAAGGACTGGGAACAGATAGCGAGTGCCTCTTCAGGCTTTATTAACACTTGCCAAAAGTACTCTATCCAGGCCAGCACAGCTGCTGCGACAGCATTTCTCATTCTGAAGAGGCTCCAGCAGATTTTCCATTTTCACGGCCCAGAGCCATGCATTTGTATGCACAATCACGGCCCGCGTTTTCACAATGCAGATTCATTTTCCCCCAGGAACACAGAGCCATGATAAAGCATGTCACTTGGGATGGTAAGAGACAGGAGAAGAGAGGTGGGTGGGGGGGGGGGTCAACCCTTGCATCATTCGGGATATCAACAAATGTATTCCAACAGAGCGAGCCCATGGGAAGGTGCATAGGAGAAAGTGTTCATTTACATAGGATTCCAATTAGCATGCAGGGGCCCTGGCCCAAAGGCTTCAAGTCAAAATGCATTACTTTATCTCTTTGCCCACCGCAAGGAAACAGGTAAACAAGAAAGAGACAATATCTCTCATTCATCCTCCACTTGGGAGACAATAGAATATAAAGCCACCTCCAAGATTTTTTCTTCCTCCAAATTATTATGATTACAGCAGAGAAAATCAGAGATAATTATCTCTCTCTCTAACACAACCTCACTGGAGAGTAAGCTGCTGTATGTCTGTAAGATTCCTCTGCATTCTCAAGGCATTTCTGGCTAAATAAATAATGTCTATCAGCTGGTGAACAGCAGGATATCGTCCAGATAGTACCACAGCACACTGACTACACACTGACTACACAAAACATTAAGAACACCTGCTCTTTCCATGACAAAGACTGATCAGGTGAATCCTGGTGAAAGCTATGATCCATTATTGATGTCACTTGTTAAATCTACTTCAATCAGTATAGATGAAGAGGAAGAAACTGGTTAAAGGAGGATTTTTAAGTATTGAGACTGTTGAACGTGGATTGTGTATGTTTGCCATTCAGAGGGTAAATGGGCAAGACAAAATATTTAAGTGCCTTTGAATGGGGTATGGTAGTAGGTGACAGGTGACCAGTTTGTGTCATGAACTGCAACGCTGCTGGGTTTTTCATGCTCAACAGTTTCCTGTGTCTATTAAGAATGGTCCACCACCCAAAGGACATCCAGCCAACTTGACACAACTGTGGGAAGCATTGGAGTCAACATGAGCCAACATCCTTGTGGAACGCTTTTGACACCTTGTAGAGTCCATGCCCCAACGAATTGAGGTTGTTCTGAGGGCAAAGATTCCACACAGCCTGAGGGAGCTAATGTATCCTACTTCTACCCAATCAGTGCACTGAAGCAGCTGTGTTCCTTTTAGCTCTATCCGAGGAGTACTACCTGGTGCTCCTGTATGTGTAAACATAGGCCTCATGACACTTCAGTGGAAATGTGGTTTCACTGAACAAGCGCGCCTGAGGGAAAATAGAGCCATTTGGGGAGGAGATAAAAACCAAGTACTAGGCTACACCACCACAAAGAACACAGAGCACTGATACAAAACTCAGTGGAAGCTCACTTCCTCTGTCTGGTATCATCCTGATTGCCGTGATCCATCTTGGAAGTCTACCTTAATCTCGAGATTCTCCCTGATCTGCCAAAGGAGCAATTGGGTTTTCAGACAAGGAAAAAATAACATAACAGTGTTCTCTCTGAATTCAGCCAAGGAGCCTTAAGCTAAAATGAGGAAGAGATTAAAAAAAAAACATTGGCTGTTACCAAGGAAACACAACTGCAGGTCCTTCCATTTGATATAAAACGTCTCCAGGGAGGAGAACGTGTAAATGGGGGTAACTGGTTGACAACAAACACCACTAGATATGATAGTATCTGCCAGAAATATCTGTCCACACACATATCCTTTGTGGCGGTTCAACAAAATGCAGTGTACTTTTTAAAATTGCCACAGAAAGCCACAGTAACCAGCCAACCTTCGTTAGCCTTTAAGGTGAAGTTAGGATTGACTGGGAGATCACTTGGCAGAGCAAAGGAGAAGCGTCCATTTGCAAAGTTATCCATGTCTGATGGCCTCACTGTCTGGATCACCTGTCAGAGAAGAGGGAGAGGAGTGAGGGGACGAGAGGGAGAGGAAAATGGGGGTGAAAAAAGACGTTTTTACGTCACATGTATGTATATACAGCCTTTTGCTCTATTAGGAGCTAAATATAATAGGAATAAGTCAAGAAAGTCCCTGCCCATTATTATTATTATTGTTATATTATTATATTATAGTAATGACTATCGATCAGTACATGTGGTTTTCCTCCTTCCCTTTCTGTTGGCCATTCCATGTGTACATGTGCCATTATTTCACATGCGGCCTTGTTCCAGCCAGAAGTGTAGATCAGAGGTGGTGGATATGACCTGTCTCCAAGAGCACTGTTCCTGATATTTTGTCAGCTCATTGAAGGAAGTTGACTTCTACCGGCTGAGAGTTAAAAATGATCATATGGACAATGCACCAATTATAGTGGATCCTAACCTGGCGACCTACACACGTGCTTTAGCATTGTCAGTCTATAAGAGACATTCCTGAACTTGTGGTACCGTACAGTAATACGGGAATCCATAGAAATACAGAATTAGCTGTCAAGAGGCTATTTGAATATGAATCATTATATGTCTCCCGAACAAAACAACTAGTTCTAAACAAAATTATATTTTCTTTCCTTTCGATGAACATAACAGCATATTTGACTATAAATCAAGTCAAATTCTCTGAAAGATCATTGAAGTTACTGTAATTTGTTGCAGTGTTTGAAAAAGCCCCTCGACATCTCATCTTAGCATGCATCATCTGTCGCCTTTAGCCAGCTAACTGATTATATGCTGCAGTCTGTCTAGTAATCTTCATTCAACGGGGGAAAATATGAAGAGAGAATGCTATTGCGATATGAATCTGAGCAGTCGTGGTTGGCTGGACACGGGCCAAATTTGAATGAGAGATGATAAACATTTTCTGCAATCCGTCTCTGTTGCGCTTAATGCAGCTCCTATCTGCTTGTGGAGACATTGGTACATGCTGAATAATTTATAGGTTCAAGAGGCTGCAAAAGTCTGCTGCACCACAGATAAATCCATTCCTGATGGTGTCAAACACACAATAAAGGCAGAGAGGGTGTGTGTGTCTGTCTGTCTGTCTGTCTGTCTGTCTGTCTGTCTGTCTGTCTGTCTGTCTGTCTGTCTGTCTGTCTGTCTGTCTGTCTGTCTGTCTGTGTCTGTCTGTCTGTCTGTCTGTCTGTCTGTGTGTGTGTGTGTGTGTGTGTGTGTGTGTGTGTGTGTGTGTGTGTGTGTGTGTGTGTGTGTGTGTGTGTGTGTGTGTGTGTGTGTGTCTGTGGGAGAATGTGTGTGAGTGCATTCATGTGCGTGAAAAGAGGTTTTAAAAGACAACATAGTTGAATAAGGGAGAATATGAGTTCATGGGAGAAAAGGTGGAAGAGAGAGGGAGTAAAGTGGAAAAGAGCAGGAAAGAGGGAGGGAGGTGAAAGTGAAAGATACTCACCTGTCCTGCCCTGGAGCTTTCACACACAATGATTTCATCATCTCTTGCTATGTAGGGAGCATTGTCATTTACATCCAGCACCTGGATTGTCACAGGAACATGGCTGACGTGACTGGGATTGTCTGAAAATAACAAACAAACAAAGATCAACATGTATAAAACCATGGAATTAAATACAACCCTTTTATATTGTATCTTTTAACCCCATATGTCATGTACTGCCTTAATTGTTGCTGGACCCCAGGAAGAGAAGCTGCTGCCTTGGCACCAGCTAATGAGGATCCATAATAAATAGGAAAACAAATGTAAAAATAAGCAAACAACGTCCCAAGCCATAGCATGGCATTTTCAAGACATTGTTATAGGCCTATGTATTGTTCTGTCCAGGGTTCATGCCAAGCACTCATAGTGATGTACTGTACATCCATTTTTTCTCAGAGTATCTCTCCATCAATTAAGGTCACATCCCCACTGAGCCTCCATGCATTTGTGTATCTTGTGTTAGTCTCCTGAGGTTGGCCATGTTGCCAGGTGAAGTGTAAATTCTCTTTGAAAGGTGACCCGGTCACTCAACTAAACTCCTGCTGCCTGGCAGCACACTACACTCCCTGACGCTGCACAGAGAAATCATGTTCCTATTAAATGTGGGATACATAAATCATATTTTCCTATTTCACTCATCCATAAATTACAGCCACAACGACCACCAACCAACAACTAGAGTCATGACAGGAGAAGTACTAACCCCAAGCTACAGCAGTAGGCAGAATGGAACAGAGACATGCTGTGTGGTTGCACAGTAGTTTGTCTCACTTAATATACATATAGCTAGCACACAGGACATTACAAGTGACACTTTGCTAATATATACCATGCACTATATGTATAGTGTTTATGTATGTCATGAATCCCTCATTAACACACACCAATCTCCAGAAAGGTGCGGACTGGTTTTCCCATTAATTAAGGTGACTTAACACAATCAGCACAGCGTCGGCTGGCATTTATCGATGGCTAGTTCAGTCCATTAGCTGAACACTATTGTGCAGAAAAGGGTAAAGGAAAGAGTAATTGCTTAGATAAGCGTCAGTGGAAAAAGAGGGGGAGAGGAAGAATTGATTGACTCGACCACCTTCAGCATCACACTGAGATGTTACACATGCAGCCCCGCATCAATCCCACAAGGCACTGCTGCCTGTTCATTTTCGAGAGCCATGTGTTTATGTTGATACATATGATTAAAGTGACATCGCTAATGCATTCATGCAGTGTCATAAGCATATTGTTTTCTCCATGTTGAAAGTCATAATTTCCTCGTTATATAAAAGCAAAATGATTTTAAGGTAAGATGACTCCTAGATAAGGATCCTCCGCTGTGGGTTCTGTTACTTACCAACCTCTGATGCCATCACAGTGATGTTATGCCAGGCCACATCCTCTCTGTCCAGACTCTGGGTGGTCTTAATCACCCCATTATTCACACTAATGGTGAAATACACCTGCTCCTCTTCACTTTGGTCTACAAAATACCTACATGTAGGGGAGAGAACAATTAAAATAGAATGAATGAAATAAAGTTGTTTGAATTGAATATCAAGAAAACATCTGACTTTCAACATGCAAAGGTTGAAGCTTTGAATCTTGTGTTGGTGTTTTGGAGTCCAACAAAATGGCCGCCCCACGCATGTCCTTTACCTTATAGGGCTTTTGGTACTGTCAGGGTCCTGAGCCGTCACTGTGCCGACCTCTGTTCCCACAGGGGAGTTCTCGTACACGTCCATGATGTAATAGTCCATGGAGAAGACAGGCGGCTCATCCACGTCTCCGATGATGATCCGGAGAGTGGTGGTGTCTTTGAAGGGGCCCAGGTGGGAGAAGCGGGAATCCAGGTGAGTGTTCACTCCCTCTATGTGAAGCGTGTGGACTTTCCTCTTCTCATAGTTCAAAGGCTGCTGAGGAAACTGACAATCAATCCTCTTTTTAAAGCCATGCTTTTTTCCCCTGTCCTGCTTCCGTTGGTATTTAAGAGAACAGCCTATGTGGTAACAATGGGTACTTACTCATAGTATTAACACAATTAGCATTAGTGTGGCCTAAGGGTATGTAATGGTACTACTTCTTTTAATTAATCCCAAATAAATAGTATGTATGATTACCATATTACCTTGTGGTTTCTCAGTAAACACCAACAGAACTGTAACATAAAGCACAACCACAGATGGTTTAATTTTAGCTGGAAAATGAATGCGTGCATCTCAACAGTACCCGTCTTAGTGATATGATGCCTTCCTTCTGGTCAGTGTCTGTAGTGATGGAGAACATGGCTTTCCCCTCTGCATTGGTTATGCTGTACCTCATCTCTGCATTGACGCCCAAATCTTCATCGGTGGCTTTGATTTTACCCACAGCTTTTCCAATCTGAGCAGACTCTGGAACGTACAGCTGGTAGTTTTCTGTAATGGGATGAGCACATGAATAAGCAAGAAGTTATTATCTAGGCATGAATGACAAAGAATTTATGACTAGATGGAGAAGTAATTAGCCTACTGTTCATGCATACCATCAAGATGTAAATGTGAATAAATGGGTCAATGAATAAGATTTCCTGTCTGCTTGCAACTCAATAATCATTTGCACACTACATCATACATCATGTTTTTATCACTTACAGCCACCCCTGCATTAGCAAAACATCTACTATAAGATGCACCTTGTGGAGTTTTATTTAAAAGTAACATTTGGCTGTGCAGTACACAGAAATCACTGATTCTAAGATTCTATTTCTGTGGTGCATTACTTACAGTGCAAACATCGTAGTGTTTTAAAACCTATATAACATTCGATATAGTGCTGTTTAATTCCTATGTTTTATTACAGTAGAGAATGAATATCTAAGGACAAACCGTGAGGTAGAAAAACAAACAAACAGACGTCTGTGTACATACTCTGGGGGAATTTGGGAGGATTGTCGTTGACGTCTGTCAGAGTGACATTGATGGTGGTGGAGCCTGACAACCCACCCACCGAGCCAGCCATGTCTTTGGCTTGGACCACCACAGGGTAGCGCTCCCTGGCCTCTCTGTCCATGTTGGATAGGGCTGTCCTGATGATGCCTGGGGATGGCAAGAAAAGAAGGCTCCTTATATCACACTAAAATCCATAAATAAATGTATGTTAGGAGAGCTACTGTATGTATTGACAATAGACAATCAGAGAGATTCCTCCTCCACAGCATCAATCCCATCTTGGATGAGTTAGAGATGCCAGTCACTTTTAGTCACAGTTCTGTATGTCACAAATATGATACGGATGAAGGCAGGAAAAGACTGCCTGACTTGTTGTACAGGAGGAGGAACATGGATTTCCTCAAAATGGGTTTCACGTACTTCACCTAAGGAAATTATCTATAAACAGTTGATAAATTCAGCCAGAATTACAACCAGCTTTCATACCATGTCTGCCAACCCCCCTCATGTCTTCATCATCATGTTTTCACCTACAGTGCATTCGGAAAGTATTCCGACCCCTTGACTTTTTCCACATTTTGTTAAATTACAACCTTATTCTAAAATGGATTAAATGGTTTTCGACACACAATACCCCATAATGACAAAGCAAAAACTTTTTTTTGTGCTTTTTTTTGTTGCTAATTTATAATTAAAATTAAAAAAAATCACATTTACATAAGTATTCAGACGCTTTAGTCAGTACATTGTTGAAGCACCTTCTTGGGTATGACGCTACAAGCTTGGTTCACCTGTATTTGGGGAGTTTCTCCCATTCTTCCCTGCAGACCCTCTCAAGCTCTGTCAGGTTGGATGGGGAGTGTCGCTGCACAGCTATTTTCAGGGTTCTCCAGGGATGTTTGATCGGGTTCAAGTCCAGGCTCTGGCTGGGCCACTCATGGACATTCAGAGACTTGTCCCAAAGCCACTCCTGCATTTTCTTGGCTGTGTGCTGAAGGTCATTGTCCTGTTGGAAGGTGAAACTTTGCCCCAGTCTGAAGTCCTGAGCGCTCTGGAACAGGTTTTCTGGGATCTCTCTGTACTTTGCTCCGTTCATCTTTCCGTCTATCCTGACTAGTCTCCCAGTCCCTGCCACTGAAAAATATCCCCACAGCATGATGCTGCCACCACCATGCTTCACCATAGAGATGGTGACAGGTTTTTTCTAGATGTGGCGCTTGGCATTCAGGCCAAAGAGTTCAATCTTGTTTCATCAGAACAGAGAATCTTGTTTTTCATGGTCTGAGAGTCCTTTAGGTGCCTTTTGGCAAACTACAAGTGGGCTGTCATGTGCCTTTTACTGAGGTGTGGCTTCCGTCTGGCCACACTACCATAAAGGCCTGATTAGGGGAGTGCTGCAGAGATGGTTGTCCTGGAAGTTTCTCCCATCTCCACAGAGGAACTCTGGAGCTCTGTCAGTGACCATCGGGTTCTTGGTCACCTCCCTGACCAAGGCCCTTCTCCCCCGATTGCTCAGCTCTAGGATGTCTTGGTGGTTCCAAACTTCTTACATTTAAGAATTATGGAGGCCACTGTGTTCTTGAGGACCTTCAATGCTGCAGAAATGTTTTGGTACCCTTCCCCAGATCTGTGCCTCGACACAATCCTGTCTCTAAGCTCTATGGACAATTCCTTCAACCTCATGGCTTGTTTTTTGCTCTGACATCCACTATCAACTGTGGGACCTTATGTAGACAGATGTGTGCCTTTCCATGTCCAATCAATTTAATTTACCACAGGTGGACTACAATCAAGTTGTAGAAACATCTCAAGGATGATCAGTGGAAACAGGTTGCACCGGAGCTCAATTTCGAGTCTCATAGCAAAGGGCCTGAATACTTATGTAAATAAGGTATTTCTTTTTTTTTGTTAATACATCAGCAAAAATTTCAAAAAGCTGTTTTCGCTTTAACCTTATGGTGTATGGTGTGTATATTGATTAGGTTTTTATTTCTATATAATCCATTTTAGAATAAGGCTGTAACGTAGCAAAATGTGGAAAAAGGGTAGTGTCTGAAAACTTTCCGAATGCACTGTATGTGCTTGTTCATTACCATATTTCAGAGATCATCAACTAGATTCAGCGGTGGCCAGTTTTTTTTCTTGAGCTGCTGGTTGGGCGGCCAGAACAGACATGGTCGGCAGGTAGCCTAGCGGTTAAGAGCGTTGGGCCAGTAACTGGTCACTGGTTCGAATCCCCGAGCGGACTAGGTGAAAAGCTGTAGATGTGCCCTTGAGCAAGGCACTTAACCCTAATTGCTCATGTATGTCGCTCTGGATAAGAGTGGCTGCTAAATGACTAAAATGTGAACATAAATTACAAATAATTTGTACAATTCAAATTGACTGCAAGAAGCCCAAACAGATATAATGTTTGACTAAAATCTTATTATTTCAAACCTTGCTTGCATTATTCATACAATCACGTGTCTCTCTATTATGCTTGGGAACAGATTTCTTAAATTAAAGTATCTTCGAGCTGATTCCCTTGTGTTTTTACAGTCTATTATGTCCAATAATGATTTTTTTTTTTTTTTAAATGAATCTTTTTAGAAAACTTGGCGGGCGGCCAGTTGGGGAAGCCTGTGCTACTTGATGTACTAACACATAAGTACGCTTGCCTTGCCCATCGCTGAACTATTAGCACGCCACCCCCCTCCTTCTCTCTTTCCTCCTCTCCTCTCAGCTAGACCCACACCTAAACACCGTGCTCTGGCCAGAGGCTCTGCTATGTTGCATTACTCGCTTCACAGCGTTACAAAGGAGAGTGCCATCTGCCCTAATCTTACCCTAAAGACTGAACAAGGGCTAGCAGGAAAACAGAACAGATTGACCATACTGTACATCATGCACCTGTATGAGAGGGAGGCCACAGGGAAAACAGCCATGGCAAAGCTCACTCAGTACTGTAAGCAAGACGTCCTTTGTGGAACAATGTCTGGAACAACCACCGCTAAACGGTGGAACACAGGGTCTGACATGCCACAGTTAACTCTGTGTGCCGTCACACGGTGGGGGTTCAGGGGTTAGCTAGTTCTCCTGGAACACTCAGGTTTTCGCCGGTTATTGGGATCACATGGGTCACATAGATTGCAATAAGACGACTCGTCTCAAAGAAGGTCATTTCCCAAGCTTTTGAGATGTGATAACAATAGGCGAAAGTACAGTGACATTCAATAAACAGACATAGCCTATGTTCAACCAACGAGCAAGATATGTATCCTCAGAACATCCTCAGAACACAGAACACAGTGTGAGTTTTAGAGCATCTGTGTAAAACGGCTCCACTCCAATGGCTCAGAACTTATTTTATAGTCCTACACATATTGTAGCGGTTTCATCAGTCTGCTTTTTACCTTATGCATCCACACATCAAAAGACCAAGGTTCACCTAAATTTTTATTGATATTTCAAGTGCTTGTACAACCATGAAGGCACTGAAATACAGCCGCCCAAGGCCGCAGTTAAATTACTGTATAATGTAAAAAAACAATTTAAAAAAAGAGAAAACCTTGCCACTGCTGTTGAGTATTTTATGGGCAACAATCCACAGGGTTGCCGTTCAGAAACTAAAATACTCTGCCGCTGTATGCACAAGAAATGTCTTCATGTCCTTTAACAAATGAATGAATGTGAGAAAATGAGAGAAAGAAAAAAATGCTAACAGATACCTCAACCTGCCAGAAGAAATGAATACAGAAGTGTTCAGCCCCAGAGAATGTTATAGAGATTGTACCAAACACATTGTGGCCACAAACCACCTGTCTGGACAAGTAAATTCAGCTGTAAACACACCAATAGCACAATAATGCTAAAAAGCCTCTTAGTATTCAGCCGGTTTTAAGAAGAAAATAAATAGGCTGAACATGAATAAACTGAATTTAGCCCGACCAAATGACAGAATTCAGCAAATGGATCCCTTCTCATTCTGTCGAGGTTAAGGCCTGACCATGGAACCAATTCCTTCAGCTTCCATTCTCATTCTAGGGAAACAATGTAGTGCAAATGTGACAAGGAATAAAAGGCTGTTAGGCCCATGATGTTGTGTTGCTCGCTTTCCTGTTGACCTTGGCATTCCCCAGTCATTCTCCCTCAGCTCTCAGGACCAGCCAAAGTGGGGGACGTGATGTGATGTCTTTGACTTTGCTCTTGACCCAGGGACTCTCAGAGGCACAGCCAATACTGTAGTCTCTTCTCCTCTCCTCTGAGGCACAGCCAAACTACTGTACAACAGTCCTTCCCCTCTGGATCCTCGGAAGAGTAGACAATGCCTGCTCTGCTCATTTAGCCAAGGCCATCCAGAGTTCAGGCATGTTGCTCATTATACAGTAACAACACCAATGACTGATGCAAAGTTGACATTTGATAATGCGTATTCTGGTGTAATCTCATAGATAAAATAACGCAATATTACTTTCAGACATTTGCCCATTGTTTCTGTTACAGCATTTTATATATAAAAAAGTTAAAACATACAGTTTAGCACATTATGGCTGTATAATGCTTGGTCAGATTGGAGTGGGTGGTAAATTAAATACATTTAAATAAAACGACTGACTGTCAGACTGTTAATATCAATTACGTCCAAAAGACAGCATGCACTTCCTTCAATTGATCAAACGTGAAAGGTTTTATGACTCCTGCTCACATTAAAATTGATATATCTGTGTCAACCTTTCAGGCAATGGGAACGGACATTATCCCCTCACTAAAAAAACGACAACTAGCCTCTTTAATGGGTAAAGTAGAAATTTGGTGTCCTCATTACTGTCTACACAACTTCTAATGGAGGATACGGAGGAAACAGCAGTAGCTTACTGTAGTTATGTTAGTCAGATAAGGGATGGGTAATCAATGCCATTAAATGCAGAGTCTTGTGATAAAATATTCCTCTGGGTCTTTTATTTACTGCAGTCATCAATACTTCCTGACATACTTTTGTTGTCTATTGGAAGATACAGGAATACTGTTCACACTCTTTAAGTATCATATCCTCTCAGGCCTTTTATTTCAGCACCTAATCGATCTCAGATTGATTATGCTAACAATGGAGCATTTTACAGTCGTATCAGCCTGGACTGGACAGACGAGATGCTTCATATTTAATGTCCAAAATATTTTGTGTGTGTGTGTGTGTGTGTGTGTGTGTGTGTATGTGTGTGTGTGTGTGCATTTATATGTACAGGAACTCAAGGAACTCAAGTCCTTCTTTTTACCTGATTTAGAATTCCTCACAATCAAATGTCGACCAAGGGAATTCTCTTCGATGATAATCACAGCCGTATATATTCCCCCCCCAAGCAGACACATCGATGGCTCTGAACAAACTTTATTTGACTCTTTGCAAACTGGAATCCACATATCCTAAGGCTGCATTCATTGTAGCTGGGGATTTTAACAAGGCTAATCTGAAAACAATACTCCCTAAATTGTATCAGCATATTGATTGCGCAACCAGGGCTGGTAAAACCTTGGATCATTGTTATTCTAACTTCCGCGATGCATATAAGGCCCTCCCCCGCCCTCCTTTCAGAAAAGCTGTCCACGACTCCATTTTGTTGCTCCCTGCCTACAGACAGAAGCTAAAACAAGAAGCTCCCACGCTGAGGTCTGTTCAACGCTGGTCCGACCAATCTGTTTCAACGCTCCAAGACTGCTTCCATCACGTGGACTGGGATATGTTTCGTATTGCGTCAAACAACAACATTGACGAACACGCTGATTCGGTGAGCGAGTTCATTAGAACGTGCGTTGAAGATGTCGTTCCCATAGCAATGATTAAAACATTCCCAAACCAGAAACCGTGGATTGATGGCAGCATTCGCGTGAAACTGAAAGCGCGAACCACTGCTTTTAATCAGGGCAAGGTGACCGGAAACATGACCGAATACAAACAGTGTAGCTATTCCCTCCGCAAGTGAATCAAACAAGCTAAGCGTCAGTATAGAGACAAAGTAGAATCGCAATTCAATAGCTCAGACACAAGAGGTATGTGGCAGGGTCTACAGTCAATCACGGATTACAAAAAGAAAACCAGCCCAGTCACGGACCAGGATGTCTTGCTCCCAGGCAGACTAAATAACTTTTTTGCCCGCTTTGAGGACAATACAGTGCCACTGACACGGCCTGCAACCAAAACATGCGGACTCTCCTTCACTGCAGCCGAGGTGAGTAAAACATTTAAACGTGTTAACCCTCGCAAGGCTGCAGGCCCAGACGGCATCCCCAGCCGCGCCCTCAGAGCATGCGCAGACCAGCTGGCTGGTGTGTTTACGGACATATTCAATCAATCCCTATCCCAGTCTGCTGTTCCCACATGCTTCAAGAGGGCCACCATTGTTCCTGTTCCCAAGAAAGCTAAGGTAACTGAGCTAAACGACTACCGCCCCGTAGCGGAAGTGCTTTGAGACTCTAGTCAAGGACCATATCACCTCCACCCGACCTGACACCCTAGACCCACTCCAATTTGCTTACCGCCCAAATAGGTCCACAGACGATGCAATCTCAACCACACTGCACACTGCCCTAACCCATCTGGACAAGAGGAATACCTATGTGAGAATGCTGTTCATCGACTACAGCTCAGCATTTAACACCATAGTACCCTCCAAACTCGTCATCACCCGCCGAGTGCAACTAGGTACTGGACTTCCTGACGGGCCGCCCCCAGGTGGTGAGGGTAGGTAACAACATCTCCACCCCGCTGATCCTCAACACTGGGGCCCCACAAGGGTGCGTTCTGAGCCCTCTCCTGTACTCCCTGTTCACCCACGACTGCGTGGCCACGCACGCCTCCAACTCAATCATCAAGTTTGCGGATGACACAACAGTGGTAGGCTTGATTACCAACAACGACGAGACGGCCTACAGGGAGGAGGTGAGGGCCCTCGGAGTGTGGTGTCAGGAAAATAACCTCACACTCAACGTCAACAAAACTAAGGAGATGATTGTGGACTTCAGGAAACAGCAGAGGGAACACCCCCCTATCCACATCGATGGAACAGTAGTGGAGAGGGTAGTAAGTTTTAAGTTCCTCGGCGTACACATCACAGACAAACTGAATTGGTCCACCACCACACACAGCATCGTGAAGAAGGCGCAGCAGCGCCTCTTCAACCTCAGGAGGCTGAAGAAATTCGGCTTGTCACCAAAAGCACTCACAAACTTCTACATATGCACAATCGGGAGCATCCTGTCGGGTTGTATCACCGCCTGGTACGGCAACTGCTCCGCCCACAACCGTAAGGCTCTCCAGAGGGTAGTGAGGTCTGCACAACGCATCACCGGGGGCAAACTACCTGCCCTCCAGGACATCTACACCACCCGATGTCACAGGAAGGCCATAAAGATCATCAAGGACAAAAACCACCCGAGCCACTGCTTGTTCACCCCGCTATCATCCAGAAGGCGAGGTCAGTACAGGTGCATCAAAGCTGGGACCGAGAGACTGAAAAACAGCTTCTATCTCAAGGCCATCAGACTGTTAAACAGCCACCACTAACATTGAGTGGCTGATGCCAACACACTGACTCAACTCCAGACACTTTAATAATGGGAATTGATGGGATTGGATGTAAAATATATCACTAGCCACTTTAAACAATGCTACCTGATATAATGTTTACATACCCTACATTATTTATCTCATATGTATACATATATACTGTATTCTATATCATCTACTGCATCTTTAGGTAATACATGTATCACTAGCCACTTTAAACTATGCCACTTTGTTTACATACTCATCTCATATGTATATACTGTACTTGATACCATCTACTGCATCTTGCCTATGCCGCTCTGTACCATCACTCATTCATATATCTTTATGTGCATATTCTTTATCCCTTTACACTTGTGTTTATGAGGTAGTAGTTTTGGAATTGTTAGCTAGATTACTCGTTGGTTATTACTGCATTGTCGGAACTAGAAGCACAAGCATTTCACTACACTCGCATTAACATTTCACTACACTCGCATTAACATCTGCTAACCATGCTAACCACACATCATGTGTATGTGACAAATAAAATGTGATTTGATTTGATTTGATGAAGAACTTTGAGAGGCTAGTTCAGGATTAAATCACCTCCACCTTACACAACACACTAGGCCCACTACAATTTGCATATCGCCCCAACTGATCCACAAATAACACAATTGCCATCGCTCTGCACACTGCCCTATCCCACCTGGACAAGAGGAATACCTCTTGGTATAGGAATACCTATACCAAGAGGAATACTTATGTAAGAATGCTGTTCATCGATTACAGCTCAGTTTTTAACACCATAATACCCTCCAAGCTCATCACAAAGCTTGGGGCCCTGGGTCTGAACCCTGTTCGGTGCAACTGGGTCCTAGACTTTCTGACGGGCCGACTCCAGGTGGTAAAGGAATGCAACAAGACCTCCGCCACGCTGATGCTCAATACGAGGGCCCCACAAGGGTGTGTGCTCAGCCACCCCCTGTACTCCCTGTTCCCCCATCACTTCATGGCCTTGCAGGTCTCCAGCACTATCATCAAGTTTGCTGACGACACAACAGTGGTAGCCTGATTACCAACAATGATGAGACAGCCTACAGGGAGGAGGTGAGGGCCCTCGCGGAGTGGTGCCAGGAAAACAACCTCTCCCTCAATGTCAACAATATTAAGGAGTTGATCGTGGAGACAGCAGAGAGAGTACTCCCCCATCCACATTGGCGGGACAGGGTAAAAAGCTTTGAAATAGTCCATCCACGCACTGGACTCCACACACTGGACTCTGACATTTCTTAATTTCTTAATTTTTATTTTGGGGATTTGTGTGTATTGCTTTTTATAGTTATGTATACTGCTCTGATGGAGCTAGAAACATAAGCATTTCGCTGCACCTGCGATAACATCTGCTAAATATGTGTACGTGACCAATAAAATTGTATTTGATTTGAAAGTAACCTACACAACCCTGAATATGTGTGAGTGTGCATGTGTGTCTTTAGGGCATTCACGTGCGTGCGCATGTGTAAGTGATGATCATTGGTCAGGAGCTGAACATCTCACTTCCTGATCACAGGCACATGGCTGTAGTGTAGAGGCAACTGGTCTGACTGTGGGCTGACTGTGGGCTGAGTGACTGGGTCTCCTGGGCCAACCTGCTGATGGGGCCCCAATGAGTTGCTGGAGAGAGACAGGAACAGCTGGCATTACCTTGGCCATGGCCCAGGATCGGGATGCACTGCAGCTGGAACAGTCACAATCCAGCCAGGCTACTTCAAAGCTATGCCTCAAATCAAAATCAGCACCACTCACACAAGTAGCCAAGCAATGCAACATGGACCTTTATCAAATATACAGTATAATGACAGAACTGCACCCCCTACAGTTAAACCTAGCCAGGGTTCAGCTACGCCTTAAATCAGGACCACTCTCTCAAGTAGCCGAGCAGTGCAACACAGACATCAACGAAACCTACTGTTAATATGATAAAATGACAAAACTAGACCCATCATAATGGCAATGCTGTTCATGATATGTGGTCGATGTGTGTCAATAGCACTTCAGCATATGTGACCAGAACATGGCTAGGACCATCATCTTGAGTGTTGACAGATGGTACATACTACAGTGTCACAATAGTCTTACTGCCAGATTCCCTCTGCTTTCTTGAAACACATTGAAATACTGTTCAAGCAAAGACATCCACTTATCTCCATATTTACACTTTGTTCTCTTTAGCTATATTTGTTTACATCCCTGTTAGTGAGCATTTCTACCAAGATAAGCTATCCACCTGACAGGTGTGACATATCGAGAAGCTGATTGAACAGCATGATCATTACACAGGTGCACCTTGTGCTGGTGACAATAAAAGGCCACTCTAGAATGTGCAGTTTTGTCACACAACCCAATGCCACAGGTGGCCCAAGTTTTGAGGGATCGTGCAATTGGCATGCTGACTGCAGTAATGTCCACCAGAGCGGTTGCCAGAGAATTTAATGTTAATTCCTATACCATAAGCCGCCTCCAATGTCGTTTTAGAGAATTTGGCATTATGTCCAACCGGCCTCACAACCGCAGACCACGTGTAACCACGCCAGCCCAGGACCTCCAGATCCAGCTTCTTCACCTGTGGGATCGTCCGAGACCAGTCACCCGAACAGCTGATGAAACAACTGAAGATTTTCTTTGCAAACTGTCAGAAACCATCTCAGGGAAGCTCATCTGGGTGCTCGTTGTCCTCACCAGGGTCTTGACATGACTGCAATTTGGCGTTGTAACCAACATCAGTGGATAAATTCTTACCTTCGCTGGCTACTTTCCCGCTGGAGAAGTGTGCTCTTCATGGATTAATCCCTGTTTCAAATGCCAGCGTGTATGGTCATGTGGGGGAGCGGTTTTTGATGTCAACGTTGTGAACAGAGTGCCCCATGGGGGCAGTGTGGTTATGGTATTGGAAGGCATAATTTACCGTCAACAAACACAATAGCATTTTATCGATGGCAATTTGAATGCACAGAGATGTTGTGACAAGATCCTGAGGGCCATTGGCGTGCCATTCATCCGCTGCCTTCACCTCATGATTCAGCATGATAACGCACGATCCCATATCGCAAGGATCTGTACACAATTCCTGGAAGCCGAAATGTCCCAGTTCTTCCATGGCTTGCATACTCAAAAGACATTTTAACCATTGAGCCTGTTTGGGATGCTCCGGATTGACGGGTACGACAGCATGTTCCAGTTCCCGCCAATATCCAGCAACTTAGCACAGCTATTAAAGAGGACTGGGGCAACATTCCACAGGCCACAATCAACAACTTGATCAACTCTATGCGAAGGAGATGTGTCACGCTGCATGAGGCAAATGGTGGTCACACCAGATACTGACTGGTTTTCTGATCCACGCACCCACTTTAATATATATATATATATTTCAATTGACTGCATGTTTCAAATTGCATGTTTTCAAATTGCATATTTCAAACTGTTGCATGTGGCGTTTATATTTTTGTTCTGTGTATATATACTGTATCGCTGTCACACACACGCACGCACACACGCTTGCCCAGACACACACCACAGCCACAAACATTTAGTAATTCTATTGATATTGAGTCAAATCCTTTGAAAAGCATCCTCACAGAAAATGTATTTGGTCATGGGTGGATGTTTAAAAAAATTATTCTAGGCTTTAAAAAAAATGTCTCTTCAGTCTTCAATGCAAAGAACAAGATGTCTGAGAGCCTTTTTTACAATGAGAGGATGGGGGATTAAGAATGCTAGACTCAGAACAGTGGACAGGTATCACTTTGATACTTGATACCTTTTTGATAAACATCTTGAACGTTAGTGCAAAATGTAGATTTCCATCTAAATAAACATACCTCAAATAATGTATATTTTTATGAGATGGCCATAAACAATAACTAGTAATGCTGCATAGTTCTAGAAAGGTCTGGGACTCACCTTTTTGGTAAAAATATTTATAAATTGCTGAGGTGTTCTAACTTTTGAGGATACAAGCTCAAGTACATAGTGCAATTATTATTGAAATAGTACAAATCATATCGAATTATTTTCTATTCAACAAAAGTGGGGGAAGAGGAAGATAAATTATTTCTAAATATAGTAACAATCAAATAGTTAATGACATCCTATTAGATTTCACCTTTCTTATCACTGTAAAACAAATATAATCATAGTACATGTCACGTTCTGACCATAGTTCTTGTGTGTTTTCCTTGTTTTAGTGTTGGTCAGGACATGAGCTGGGTGGGCATTCTATGTTGTGTGTCTAGTTTGTCTGTTTCTGTGTTTGGCCTGATATGGTTCCCAATCAGAGGCAGGTGTTAGTCATTGTCTCTGATTGGGAACCATATTTAGGTAGCTTGTTTTGTATTGGGGTTTGTGAGTGATTGTTTCCTGTCTTTGTGTCTATGCACCAGATAGGACAGTTTTTGGTTTTCACATTTGTTTTTTTGTAATTTGAAGTGTTCAGTTGGGATTTATTATTAAAGAAGATGAACGCTTACCACGCTGCGCTTTGGTCCTCTCTTTCCCAGGAAGAAAGCTGTTACAGAATCACCCACCAACCAAGGACCAAGTGGCGTGGTAAACAGAAGCAGCAGCAAAAGCAGCAGCAGGAGAAGCAACAGGTGCAGCAGGAGAAGCAGCAGGAGCAACATCAGCAGCAGTGGGAGAGGCAGCACTATTTGGAGAAGTGGACTTGGGAGGAGATCCTAGACGGGAAAGGACCCTGGGCAGAGCCAGGGGAATATTGCCGCCCCAAAGCCGAGCTGGTGGCAGCGAAAGCAGAGAGGCGGCATTATGAGGAGCTAGCACGGAAGAGCGGCTGGAAGCCCGAGAGGCAGCCCCAAAAATGTATTGGAGGGGGCACAGGGAGAGTGTGGCAGAGTCAGGAGCCAGACCTGAGCCAACTCCCCCTGTTTACCGTAAGGAGCCATGGATGTTACCGGAGCTGTCGGCGAAGCTGAGGGCTGAGTCTGAGAGGGTCGAAGGAGTTATTGGACAGAATGAAGGAGAGTGAACGGATGGGAGATGAGGAGACACTCGAGGAGGTGTTAATAGAATTGCGGGAGTGTGAAGAGAGAGAGCAGTTGATTTGGCGTAGGATGCAAGGCATTCGCCCTGAGGTGCGTGTCCCCAGCCCGGTACCACCAGTGCCGGCACCCCGCACCAGGCTGTCTCTCCGTCCCATCAATACAGGTGTTTCCGCCTGTCCGGCGCTACCAGAGTTTCCGCCCCTCAGTCCAGAGGCACCAGAGGCCCTCAGTCCAGAGGCGCCAGAGTCCCTCAGTCCAGATGCGCCAGAGTTTCTCTGTCCCGCGCTGCCAGAGCCTTCATCCTCTCCAGCGCAGTCGGAGTCTCCCGCCTGTCTGGCGCTGCCAGAGCTTCCGCCCTTCAGTCGAGAGGCACCAGAGCCCCTCAGTCTAGAGGCGCCAGAGCCCCTCAGTCCAGAGGCGCCAGAGCCCCTCAGTCCAGAAGCGCCAGAGCCCCTCAGTCCAGAGGTGCAAGAGCCCCTCAGTCCAGAGGCGCCAGAGCCCCTCAGTCGAGAGGCGCCAGAGCCCTTCTGTCCAGCGCTGCCAGAGCCTTCCTCCTCTCCAGTGTTGCCGGAGTCTCCAGTCTGCCCAGCGCCGTCTGAGCTGGCCGTCCGCCCAGCGCCACCTGAGCTGCCCGTCTGTCCAGAGCTGCTAGAGTCTCCCATCTCTCCAGCGCCGTAAGATTCTCCCGTCTGTCCAGAGCCGCTAGAGTCTCCCGTCTGTCCAGAGCCGCTAGAGTCTCCCGTCTGTCCAGAGCCGCTAGAGTCTCCCGTCTGTCCAGAGCCGCTAGAGTCTCCCGTTTGTCCAGAGTCGCTAGAGTCTCCTGTCTGTCCAGAGTCGCTAGAGTCTCCCGTCTGTCCAGAGCCGCCAGAGCCGCCAGTCAGCATGGAGCCGCCAGAGTCGCCAGTCAGCATGGAGCCGCCAGAGCCGGCAGTCAGCATGGAGCCGCCAGAGCCGGCAGTCAGCCAGGATCTTCCAGAGCCGCCAGTCAGCCAGGATCTTCCAGAGCCGCCAGTCAGCCAGGATCTTCCAGAGCCGCCAGTCAGCCAGGATCTTCCAGAGCCGCCAGTCAGCCAGGATCTTCCAGAGCCGCCAGTCAGCCAGGATCTGCCAGAGCTGCCATTCAGCCAGGAGCTGCCAGAGCCGTCAGTCAGCCAGGAGCTGCCAGAGCCGTCAGTCAGCCAGGAGCTGCCAGAGCCGTCAGTCAGCCTGAGCTACCTCTCAGGCCCGAGCTATCCCTCAGGCCCGAGCTATCCCTCAGTCCCGAGCTGCCCCTCAGTCCCGAGCTGCCCCTCAGTCCAGTAGGGCCCTTTGTTAGGGTTCCTAGGCCAAGGTCGGCGGCGAAGGTCGCCACTCAAAGGACGCTAAGGAGGTGGACTAAGACAATGATGGAATGGAGTCCACGTCCAGCGCCAGAGCTGCCACCGCGGACAGATGCCCACCCAGACCCTCCCCTATAGGTTTAGGTTGTGCGGTCGGAGTCCGCACCTTGGGGGTGCTGTCACGTTCTGACCATAGTTCTTGTGTGTTTTCCTTGTTTTAGTGTTGGTCAGGACGTGAGCTGGGTGGGCATTCTATGTTGTGTGTCTAGTTTGTCTGTTTCTGTGTTTGGCCTGATATGGTTCTCAATCAGAGGCAGGTGTTAGTCATTGTCTCTGATTGGGAACCATATTTAGGTAGCTTGTTTTGTGTTGGGGTTTGTGGGTGATTGTTTCCTGTCTTTGTGTCTATGCACCAGATAGGACTGTTTTCGATTTTCACATTTGTTGTTTTGTAATTTGAAGTGTTCAGTTGGGATTTATTATTAAAGAAGATGAACACACACCACGCTGCACTTTGGTCCTCTCTTTCCCAGGAAGAAAGCCGTTACAGTACAAATTTGGCACCATTTCATATAACTGACGACAGAGTATTTTCTGTGAAGCCTCCTCTGAATCACGCAGAGATGCCAATGTCTGCAGACTTGTTACAACTTCAGCTTTGCGCAAAAAGTGATTTAGTCCCTCAGGGACCAGAAGAACATGGTTTGGCTTAAATTTTACAAAATTCATTTTACAAAATTATTTGTTGCTCTAAATCTGTCTGAGAATATCACAGTGAGATGAACCCACGATTGCTAAAATCGCCAGACTGTAACCTTTAATATGCCGTGTCCCAAATTTAGGGTGTGAAACCTGACACTTCAAGTCAGGTCTGCTGACAGAGTGGTAGCAAAGAGCAGATGCATGGGGCTTTCTGGCACTTAAAGGTACTGGATCCTGTGACGTTCACATAGCACTTTGTATACCAAAATATCGCCATGAAGGATTCTAGCTTTGAAGACAGGCATGCTCTTGCTGTGTTTTCCCCTCGACTTTGTCATTTATTGTGACCAATTCAAACCCGCAGCCATCTATAAAACTAGACACAATTTGAATTATTGCCTCTGTAATCAGCAGTGTTGTTAAACATCCTCATAATTTCAATAAGCATTTTTCTACGGCTGGCCATGCCTTCCACCTGGCTACCACTACCCCGGCTAACATCTCAGCACCCTCTGCAGCAACTTGCACAAGCCCCCTCCGCTTCTCCTTCACCCAAATCCAGACAGCTGATGTTCTGAAAGAGCTGCAAAATCTGGATCTCTACAAATCAGCTGGGCTAGACAATCTGAACCCTCTCTCTAAAATTAACAGCCGAAATTGTTGCAACCCTTATTACTAGCCTACTCAACCTCTCTTTCTTATCGTTTGAGATCCGCAAAGGGGGAGACACTAGACCCAAACTATTACAGACCTATATCCATCCTTTCCTTTCTAAAGTCTTCGAAAGCCAAGTTAACAAACAGCTCACCGACCATTTTGATTCCCACCATACCTTCTCCACTATGCAATCTGGTTTCTGAGCTGGGCATGGGTGCACCTCAGCCACACTCAAGGTCCTAAACGATATCATAACCGCCATCGATAAAATACAGTTCTGTGCACCCATCTTCATCGACCTGGCCAAGGCGTTCGACTCTGTCAATCACCACATTCTTATCGGCAGAATCAATAGCCTTGGCTTCTCAAATGACTGCCTCGCTTGGTTCATCATCTACTTATCAGATAGAGTTCAGTGTGTGAAATCGGAGGGCCTGTTGTCTGGACCTGTGGCAGTCTCTATGGGGGTGCCACAGGGTTCAATTCTCGGGCCAACTCTTTTCTCTGTAAATATCAATGATGTCGCTCTTGCTGCTGGTGATTCTCTGATCCACCTCTACGCAGATGACACCATTCTGTATACATTTTGCCCTCTTCGGACACTGTGTTAACAAACCTCCAAACGAGCTTCAATGCCATACAACACTCCTTCCATGGCATCCAACTGCTTTTAAATGCAAATCAAGCTAAGTGCATGCTCTTCAACCGATTGCTACCCGCACCCTCCCGCCCAACTAGCATTACTACTCTGGACGGTTCTGACTTCTGAAAACTACAAATACCTAGGTGTCTGGTTAGACTGTAAACTCTCCCTTCCAGACTCACATTAAGCATCTCCAATCCTAAATGAAATCTAGAATCAGCTTCCTATTTCACAACAAAGCCTCGCTCACTCATGCTGCCAAACATACCCTCGTAAAACTGACCATCCTACCGATCCTCAAATTCGGCGATGTCATTTACAAAATAGCCTCCAACACTCTACTCAGCAAATTGGATGTAGTCTATCACAGTGCCATCCGTTTTGTCACCAAAGCTCTCTCGTTGGCTGGCCCTCGCTTCATATTCAGTGCCGGACCCACTGGCTCCAGGTCATCTATAAGTCTATGCTAGGTGAAGCCCCGCCTTATCTCAGCTCACTGGTCACCATAGCAACACCCACCCGTAGCACGTGCTCCAGCAAGTATATTTCACTGGTCATCCACAAAGCCAACACTTCCTTTGGTCGCCTTTCCTTCCAGTTCTCTGCTGCCAATGACTGGAAGGAATTGCAAAAATCACTAAAGCTGGAGTCTTATATCTCCCTCTCTAACTTTAAGCATCAGCTGTCAGAAAAGGTTACCGATCACTGTACCTGTACACTTCCAATCTGTAAATAGCACATCCAACTACCTCATCCCCATATTGTTATTTATCCTCTTGCTCTTTTGCACCCCGGTATCTCTACTTGCACATCATCATCTGCACATCTATCACTCCAGTGTTCATGCTAAATTGTAATTATTTTGCCTCTAAGACCTATTTATTGGCTTACCTCCAAACTCTTCTACATTTGCACACACTGTACATTTTCTATTGTGTTATTGACTGTATGTTTGTTCATGTGTAACTCTGTGTTGTTGTTTTGTCACACTGCTTTGCTTTATCGTGGCCAGGTCGCAGTTGTAAAAAAAAAACTTGTTCTCAACTGGCCTACGTGGTTAAATGAAGGTGAAATAAAAAAAAAACAGCCTGATTTCAACTATCAACCAATAAAACATAATAGAACAAAGCTATTTTATCACTTGGCAGAAACAATTCACACATGCAGCGTTACATTGCAGTAAAGTAAAAGGCTGGTTGGCTCACCGGTTTTAGGATCCACAGAGAAGTAAGGCTGTCCCTGCAGTATGCTATAAACAATCTTGGCACTGTTCCCATAGGTGGGGTCGTCTGCGTCTGTGGCTGTGACCTGAAACACTGATGTGCCTGCATGGAAGGAAAGGTTATATCAGTAGTGCATTTCCACACAAAACCATACAACTAAAGTACAATGTGCCGTGATTACAGTACAAACCACATTTACATACTGTAGCACAACTCACTATATTGTCATGGTTTTCTTACTGTAAAACTATGTGCAAAAAATACCACAGAGTGTTTCTGTATTGCATAAAGTGCGGCAAAAATCCATGATTTCCCAATTAATCAAAATCCTGTATCGGGACCATCAAAATCCATTTAAAGAGTTGTGCATCAATGCCTGACTGCCTCTGTGATGCAGCAGGGATCTGCAACAATACTGATGACTCAGCTAATAGTGTGACTGGTCTCACAGTCAGGGTACAAAGCTGGCTGCCTTCAGTCAAGTGCACCCAGCGTATTAAAAGTATGTTCTCAGTATTCGACCTTACCAACGTCGGCCATCTCGGGAACAGCAGCAGCAAACAGGCCATCTGGAAACTTGGGCGCGTTGTCATTGACATCCTGGACCTTGATAATGAATTCAGACTCTGGCTCTAGAGATCTGTTGGTGTAACGATCGATGGCCTGGGCATGTAAGACATACTGGCCTTTCTTCTCCCGATCCAGGCTCTTGGTGGCATGGATGTCCCCTGTGACCTCATCGATGACAAATATAGTACCAGCCTCCTCTCCAGACAGCAGGTATCTGACTGAGCCATCTCCTTTGTCTGAGTTGGAGTGCAGCTGGAAAGGAATATATGTTACAATACTCATGTGAACATAGAAAACAATACACAGGTATAGTCACCTCATCAGGGTTGAGGTATATTCTAGCCTCGTCAGTTTAGAGGAGGAACTAAGGATTTCAAATGGAAGTGACAATCATCCTTTAAAGGTTTACCACAGAGGAATGTTACAGATTGTTAGTGAAGGCCGACAAGTAGCCTGGGACCTGACTATTTCTGCATCGAACAACACAGTTAAAGGAAACTTCAGATAGGTATCTCTGCATACCATTTCAGTGTTTTTTCTGTTTGTAGTGTAGACATGACTAATTCATACAAATATGTTATGGGGAATTCCCTGTTACACCAACGATTGGAAAACCTTAACAATGCATACTTTATCAGTTACACTATTAAACAAACCATGCATAATTGTTGTCTGACATCTGTCATGCAAACTGCATTATTCTACGACAATCCACACTCCTCAATTCTTTGGCTATTAGGATAATACACACACACACACACACACACACACATATATATGTACTTTGTTGACATGTCGCCTAAGTATTTTGGCCTCGTGCCTGCCGTGTCTGGTAAATGTGTTTTTACAAACACTTAAACACTGAATGTGGGGTGATAGGTTGTTTGAGACAGGTGTGAAACACCCCATTAGCTTTAAAATGAATCAGATGGAATATCATAAATATAGCAAACAAAATAGGACGTATATATATAGCTTTTCAGACAGCTGATGCTTAAAGTTAGAGAGGGAGATATAAGACTCCAGCTTCAGTGATTTTTGCAATTCGTTCCAGTCATTGGCAGCAGAGAACTGGAAGGAAAGAGACCAAAGGAAGTGTTGGCTTTGGGGTTGACCAGTGAAATATATATATCATCTACAGTACCAGTCAAAGGTTTGGACATAACTACTCATTCAAGGGTTTTTCTTTATATTTACTACTTTACACAGAGTAAAATAATAGTGAAGACATCAAAACTTTGAAATAACACATATGGAATCATGTAGCAACCCAAAAAATATATATTTTATATTTGAAATTCTTCAAACTAGCCTTCTGTCACATTCGTCGTATGAAGGAGACCAAGTCGCAATGTGTTATGCGTACATTCTCTTTATTAAAAGAATGAACACTGAACAAAATAACAAAATAACAAACAAACCGTGAAGCTATACAATGTAGTGCTGACAGGCAACTACACATAGACAAGACCCCACACCAGAAAGTGGGAAAAAGGCCTGCCTAAATATGATCTCCAATCAGAGTCAACGATAAACAGCTGTCTCTGATTGGGAACCATATCAGGCCAACATAGACATACAAAACCCCTAGACATTCAAAAACCCTAGACATACAAAAACCCCTAGATATACAAAAAAACTAGAGTACCCACCCCAGTCACACCCTGACCTAACCAAAATATGTTAGAAAACAGGTATCTAAGGTCAGGGCGTGACACCTTCCTTTGCCTTGATGACACCTTTGCACACTCTTGGCATTCTCTCAAACAGCTTCATGAGGTGGTCACCTGCATGTATTTAAATTAACAGGTGTGCCTTGTTAAAAGTTCATTTGTGGAATTTCTTTCCTTCTTAATAAGTTTGAGCCAATCAGTTGTGTTGTGACAAGGTAGGGGTGGTATACAGAAGATATCCTTATTTGGTAAAAGACCAAGTCCATATTATAGCAAGAACAGCTCAAATTAGCAAAGAGAATCGACAGCCCATCATTACTTTAAGACATGAAGGTCAGTCATTGCGGAACATTTAAAGTTTCTTCAAGTGCAGTCGCAAAAACCATCAAGCGCTAGGAGGAAATTGGCTCTCATGAGGACCGCCACAGGAAAAGAAGACACATAGTTACCTCTGAAGCAGAGGATAGGTTCATTAGATTTAACTGCCTCAGAAATTGCAGCCCAAATAAATTCTTCATGAAGTTCAAATAACAGACACATCTCAACATAAACTGTTCAGAGGAGACTGTGTGAATCAGGCCTTCATGATCGAATTGCTGCAGAGAGACCACTACTAAAGGACACCAATAATAAGAAGAGTCATGCTTGGGCCAAGAAACACGAGCAATGGACATTAGACTGGTGGAAATCTGTTCTTTGGTCTGATGAGTCCAAATGTTTGATTTTCGTTTCCAACCGCCATGTCTTTGTGAGACGCAGAGTAGTTGAACGGATGACTTCCGCATTGCTGTGGTTCCCACCGTGAAGCATGGAGGAGAAGGTGTGATGATGTGGGGGATGCTTTGCTGGTGACACTGTCTGTGATTTATTTTGAATTCAAGGCAAGGCTACCACAGCATTCTGCAGCGATACACCATCCCATCTGGTTTGCGCTTAGTGGGACTATGGAGTGATGGGGTGCTGCATCAGATGACCAGATGACCCGCTCAGCATATGTGGGAACTCCTTCTAGACTGTTGGAAAAGCATTCCTCATGAAGCTGGTTGAGAGAATGCCAATAGTGTGCAAAGCTGTCATTAAGGCAAAGGTTGGCTACTTTGAAGAATCTCAATTATAAAATATATTTTGATTTGTTTCACACTTTTTTGGTTACTACATGATTCCTTGTGTGTTATTTCATAGTTTTGATGTCTTCTTCACTATTATTCTACAATGTAGAAAATAGTAAAACTAAAGAAAAACCCTTGAATTACAAGGTGCGTCCAAACTCATGACTGGTACTGTAAAGAAAAACTCTGTTGTAGAACTTTCAAAAAAAGAGGAAGAAGACAAGAAGCTGCCTTGACATTTTGGGGCTGATGTATTTCCCTTGGTAGCCTAGCAGAACAAAGTCAATGCAATGTGTAAAACATGAATAAAACACTGGGGGCGCGGAACACTTACTCATTCAAACAGGTTAATCCAGCTCTATCGGGATTAGTCGTGCTACACTGAGTTGCATCACTGCAAAATACATTTGTTGTACTTTGTTGACATGTCGCCTAAGTATTTTGGCCTCATGCCTGCCGTGTCTGGTAAATGTGTTTTTACAAACACTTAAACACTGAATGTGGGGTGATAGGTTGTTTGAGACAGGTGTGAAACACCCCATTAGCTTTAAAATGGATCAGATGGAATATCATAAATATAGCCAACAAAATAGGACGTCTCCATTCGTTACAATACGCCAGAACATGGACTGTATCCCAATAATCTCTCCTTTCTCCCAAAGTGTGCACTTGTTAATTTCCCCTCAGAGATTTGAAAGGAAAGTAAGGGTATACAGAAACTTCCTCAAGCCCATGCCTTCACCAATCTAATGCTTTTATATTTGTGGGGTGTAGTAAACAAGTGCACACTTCAGGAGGAAGGAGAAATTATTGGGATGCACCTATAGCCTCCATGTTTTCAGACACCTGTGGTGCAGAACCTGTAGGGATTTCTGTAAGGAGGGAAGTGAATGATGGATAACAAACCATTAAAGAAAAACTGTGAATCCCTTGACAGCACCAAAGCTGTGGGAGCTGGCTTGCATAATCTGTATAAGAACACAACTGGCCAGCCAAGTCAGTTGCCCTATCATGAATGCAAGTGTTTGCTCTTCGGGAGAATGCTATTTCTCTACAGACACTGAGGGGAAATGTTCTGAATGAAGAATGATGCCAGAAGCTGCTGGCAGTTACAATCCTAAAGCTTTATTTTATATATTCCTCAGTGTATTGATTTTTGTTGCCTCCGCCTTCAACTCTTCACACACACGCACACGCACACGCACACGCGCACGCACACACACACACACACACACACACACACACACACACACACACACACACACACACACACACACACACACACACACACACACACACACACACACACACACACACACACACACACACACACACACACACAGGCTGCTCTTAATTCTTGGCAGCGAGTGTAATCCCTGAGCAGAGAGCAATTAGCTAAGACAGTGTTCACCTCCATGCCTCTTCCCATGCCTGAAGAGGGTACACACAGCAACCCTGTTTGCTACAGAATCACATGGAGAGTTTCCAAGATATTACTGCTGCAGATTCACATGAGAGAAGACCAATACAAACCAACAGAGGATCAAATTTACCACATGTAGGCTAAGTAGTTGTCTTTATTGTCCGCTCAGGACTCTCGAAAATACAGTGTACTAGGCTACTACACAGTAATAAACATTATTGCGTAGTACAAAGTAGGTTGAATGTACATATGAATCCAAGGCTGATGTTGTCATATAGTGGAAGTGGGTGGAACTGCTGTGATGTTCTCAGCAAGTTTGGGCCAACGCAAGCATTTACACTGGCCCATGACACTACTTTCACTCACAGAATATCCTGCCTGCAGTGACGGAGTAGCATTCGTTTATCTTTCGCTATGGTGCCTTTATTCACTAGCAGGGTAATGGGTTTACAGCTCATGACTGGTGCTTACCCTAGGCCCTGCGTTTTTAAAGAGATAAAATAACAAAACATTTCTCTGTCTGGGAGCTATGGGGGGAATAGATAGATACATAAATATATGGAACTAGCCATTGTGATAATACATCACCAAGGGCCTGGTTGCAGAAGAGATGCAGAGCACGATATGATTTCATGATATGTGCAGGCTATATGTGTCTGCTGTCCACTTTTTCCATACGGTGCGTTTCATGTCTCTCTTTGTGTAAGAATTAGTTATTGGGCTTGGCATGCCTTTTCTTCATAAAATTTCCAAGGGAAAATGCCATATATATAGGAAAGAAGAACAGGCTCAGTTGCTATACTGTAAGATCCTACTGTAAAATCCTACTACTACAACCAGTAATAGACTCTAACGGGCAAAGATGCTTCCAGTTTTAGAAGCAGTTTTAAAATAAGAAGCAAGTGTGCAGTATGCACAGAGGCAGTAGCCTTGTTCGCAAAAAAAGACACCGCATGGCCTGCACATTTTTTTCGTGGTTTCCAAGTGGTAGTTACTACTCCTATATGGACTCAGGAGAGGCGAAAGTCGAGAGCCGTGCGTTCTCTGAAACACGACCCAGGCAAGCCGCACTGCTTCTTGATACAATGTCCGCTTAACCCGGAAGCACCAATGTGTTGGAGGAAACACAATACAGCTGACAACCAAAGTCAGCTTGCATTGCGCCCGGCCCGCCACAGGACTCGCTAGAGCTCGATGGGACAAGGACATCCTGGCCGGCCAAACCCTCCCCTAACCCGGGAGAAACTGTGACAATTGTGCACCGCCCCATGGGTCTCCCGGTGTCAGCCGGTTACGACAGAGCTTGGACTCGAACCAGGATCTCTAGTGGTACAGCTAGCACAGTGCCTTAGACCACTGCGCCACTCGGGAGGCAGCCTACACATGTCTATCGTGGGATTTGTTTGAATTTCAACCTGAGGACACATATCCATAATGATGCCATTTAGAATGCACTTAAATAATGACATGGAACTGTCTGCACATACACTGCCAAGTTCACTGGTAGAAGCTTGTACAGAGGCTGATAAACTGCCTACGCTCCAAGAACCCTGATTCAATCAGGACCCTGCCCCCTCTGCTAACCACAAATTACACGAAGCACGATGATGGAAAGGTCAATTTTATGCTGCAGCAAGAGCTCACTGACAAGATTCTTTTATAAATTGGGGGGGTACACCAAGTTTTAGTAATTTGCCATTAGTGAACCAGGGTGAAGGGTTTGATGTAATCTTTGTCTCTGAGGTCTGATAAGGGATATTCGAATCATACAATCTCACACAGTTAGAGGTGACGGTACTAGCAGCTGCCTGAGAGACTCGGCAGTACGAACACTACTCTGCTGTATCAACCTTCTCTGGCCTCTGCTGCACCAAACACACGTCAAATCCATTGGTTGATAAGAGGTTGGGATGCCTGTGGACTGGGGTTGTAACCTGTAATCTAAATCAGAGGGAAGCAAGGGTAGTTTCAACAATCAGTGTGCAGTACATGTCTAGCCTATACAGGGAACAGCTAGCTACAATATACAGTGAGTGTACAAAACATTAGGAATACGTGCTCTTTCCATGACAGGTGAATCCAGGTGAAAGCTATGATCCTTTATTGATGTCACTTGTTAAATCCACTTCAATCAGTGTAGATGAAGGGGAGGAGACATGTTAAAGAAGGATTTTTATGCCTTGAGACAATTGAGACATGGATTGTGTATGTGTGTCATTCAGAGGGTGACTGGGCAACATGTAAGTCCCTTCGAAAGAGGTATGGTAGTAGGTGCCAGGCGCACTGGTTTGAGTGTGTCAAGAACTGCCATGCTGCTGGGTTTTTCACACTCAAAAGTTTCCTGTGTGTATCAAGAATGGTCCACCACCTAAAGGACATCCAGCCAACATTAGGCCAGTGGTCGAAAATGGGTCATTGACGAAAGAGGACAAAGGAGGCTGACAGGAATTGCGCAGAACAACAGAAGGACTATGGTTAGTCAACTAACAGTCAAGTACAATATTGGTGCCCAAAGACCCATAAAAGAATGCATAACTCGTCGTACCTTAACACGATTTGGGTATGGCAGGCGACAACCTTACAGAGTTCCACTTCTTTCAGCAAATAACAAGAAACTGCGATGCAGTGGGCTAAGGAACGAAAACACTAGACACTGGAGAATTGGAAAAACATTCCCCTGTCTGATGAATCTCGATTCCTGCTGTTTCACGCTGATGGGAGGACTAGGGTAAGGAGTAAACCACATGAGTGCATGCATCCATCATGCCTCATGTCAACATTGCAAACTGCTGGTGGTGTGATGATGTGGGGTGTGTTTTCATGGCACACAGGGCCCCTTGATAAAAGTGGATCAATGTTTGAATGCCACAGGATATCTGAACATCATAGCCAATCAGGTGCATCCCTTCATGGCAGCAGTGTATCCATCTGAAAAACATCCACAGGATAAGGCCCCATGCCACAAGCGTAGGATTGTCCAGGAATGGTTTCACAAACATGAAAGTGAATTCAGCTTACTGCAATGTAATGCCCAGTCACCAGATCTCAATCCAATTGAGCATCTGTGGGATGAGATGGTACGTGCTATTCGGAGTAGAGGTCCACTACCAGCCAACTTGACACAATTTTCGACACCTTTTAGAGTCCATGTCCCAACGAACTGAAACTGTTCGGAGGGTAAAAAGTGCAACTCAATATTAGGAAGGTGTTCCTAATGTTTTGTACACTCAGTGTCTACAGTAGCTGTGATGAAGGAGAAGGATATATAGCTAACTAGTCATAGCAGAGCAGAGTTGGGATCATTCAGATAAAAATATTTGTTTTATCCATTCATCACTCTGACACATCTGAATCTGTGAAAAGTACAGCACAGTTTTCTAGGACAGGTCTGTCTGGGTCTGGACTGCACTATTTGTACTCCATCCTGACTGAGCCTCTAAGGGGAGACAGGAGGCAGAGAAATGTCTGTGTGGACTTTGGAAATGTGCAAAATATGCAGGACAGTGACAGTGTCGGCATCAGGAATAAATCCCCTTTAGGTTCACCTGTCCCAAAAGCAATTTAAAAATACATATTTACGTATTACACTGAAAGACTTTCAGTCTAAACAATGGGGTCATAAAGTATTGGCCAACATTTAAATACATCCCACTTTCTACTGATCATATTGATCTGTGGTTCCCACTGTAACTCATCAAGCTGATACATGTAGGCATATGTGCTGTTGAGAATGGCTACATGATACTTAATTGCCTGATGTTTCCCTCATTGCCAAATCAACACCTAAAAAGTTGCCATCTCAGTGGAAGATGAAACTTCAACTGTCACAGCATCTTTGAGGAGAGTGACTTGAGCTCTCAGTCCGCCCCCTCAGGGGATGTATGTCTGTGTGTGTGTGTGTGTGTGTGTGTGTGTGTGTGTGGATTATTCATTGGAGCCATCTCTTACCAGCCTTTCATCCCACATGTCCCACAAGCCCCAGTTTAACCCTCACCTTTGATACATAGTGTCAATGTCATACAATGTCAGTGTCACAGTGGATTAGTTCACCTGCTATAACTTCTGCATTTCAAGAAGCCACTGCTAGACAATATCACTAGACGTGGCTCCTGTGGTAAACTGTATAATAAAGCAGTTAGGTAACACTGCTTTAAGTCCCTAATGTTGGCATATTTACGCATTCAATAAGGATTAATTACCCTGACCATGACCATACAAACAATTTATCACAACAACAAAAATGTCCATTCATATTCACAGAGAAAATTATTTATTCATATACAGTACAGGTCAAAAGTTTGGACACACCTACTCATTCAAAGGTTTTTCTATATTTTTTTAAACAAATTTCTACACGGTAGAATAATAGTGAAAACATCAAAACTGTGAAATAGCACCCATTGAATCATGTAGTAACCCAAAAAGTGTTAAATAAATCAAATATATTTTATATGTGAGATTCTTCAAAGTAGCCACCCTTTGCCTTGATGATAGCTTTGCACACTCTTGTGTTATTTCATAGTTTTTAACATTAAGATGTTTTCATTATTATTTTACAATGTAGAAAATAGTAAAAATAAAGAAGAACCATTGGAATGAGTCAGTGTGTCCAAATTTTTGACTGGTACTGTATGTACAGTTTACGGAAGTTTACATACAGCTTAGCCAAATACATTTCAACTCAGTTTTTCACAATTCCTAACATTTAATCCAAGCAAAAATTCACTGTCTTAGGTCAGTTAGGATCACCACTTATTTTAAGAATGGGAAATGTCAGAATAATAGTAGAGTTTTTATTTCTTTCATCAAATTCCCAGTGGGTCAGAAGTATACATACACTCATGCAGTTGTGGGTGAACAGGGAGTACAGGAGGGGATTGAACACGCACCCCTGTGGAGCTCCAGTGTTGAGGGTAAGCGTGGCAGATGTGTTGCTACCTACCCTCACCACCTAGGGGCGGCCCGTCAGGAAGTCCAGGATCCAGTTGCAGAGGGAGGTGTTTAGTCCCAGGATCCTTAGCTTAGTGATGAGCTTTGAGGGTACTATGGTGTTGAACGCCGAGCTGTAGTCAATGAATAGCATTCTCACGAAAGTGTTCCTTTTGTCCAGATGGGAAAGGGCAGTGTGGAGTGAAATAGAGATTACATCATCTGTGGATCTGTTTGGGCAGTATGTAAATTGGAGTGGGTCTAGGGTTTCTGGGATAATGGTGTTGATGTGAGCCATTACCAACCTTTCAAAGCACTTCATGGCTACGGACGTGAGTGCTATGGGTCTGTAGTCATTTAGGCAGGTTGCCTTTGTGTTCTTGGGCACAGGGAATATGGTGGTCTGCTTGAAACATGTAGGTATTACAGACTCAATCAGGCACATGTTGAAAATGTCAGTGAAGACACCTGCCAGTTGGTCAGCACATGCCCGGAGCACACTTCCTGGTAATCCATCTGGCCTCGCAGCCTTGTCTATGTTGACCACACAGTTGTCTGGAAAAGCTGATGCTCTCAATCATGCCTCAGTGTTGCTTGCCTTGAAGCGAGCATAGAAGTGATTTAGCTCATCTGGTAGGCTCGTGTCACTGGGCAGCTCGCGGCTGTGCTTCCCTTTGTAGTCTGTAATAGTTTGCAAGCCCTGCCACATAAGATGAGCGTCGGAGCCGGTGTAGAGTGATTCAATCTTAGCCCTGTATTGACGCTTTGCCTGTTTGATGGTTCGTCGCAGGGCATAGCAGGATTTCTTGTAAGCTTCCCGGTTAGAGTCCCACACCTTGAAAGCGGCAGCTCTACCCTTTAGCTAAGTGTGAATGTTGCCTGTAATCCATGGCTTCTGTTTGGGGTATGTACGTACAGTCACTGTGGGGATGACGTCCTCAATGCACTTATTGATAAAGCCAGTGACTGATGTGGTGTACCCCTCAAAGCCATCAGAAGAATCCCGGAACATGTTCCAGTCTGTGGTAGCAAAACAGTCCTGTAGTTTAGCATCTGCTCCATCTGACCACTTTTTTTATAGACCGAGACACTGGTGCTTCCTGCTTTAATTTGTGCTTGTAAGCAGAAATCAGGAGGATAGAGTTGTGGTTGGATTTATCAAATGGAGGGCGAGGGAGAGCGTCTCTGTGTGTGGAGAACAGGTGATCTAGAATTTGTTTCCCTCTGGTTGCACATTTAACATGTTGATAGAAATTTGGTAGAACTGATTTAAGTTTCCCTGCATTAAAGTCTCCTGCCACTAGGAGCGCCGCCTCTTGGTGAGTGGTTTCCTGTTTGCTTATTTCCTTATACAACTGACTGAGTGCAGTCTTCGTGCCAGCCTCTGTGTCTGTGGTGGTACATAAACAGCCACGAAAAGTATAGCTGAAAACTCTCTAGGCAAGTAGTGTGGCCTGCAATTTATCTACTTCAGGCGAGCAAATCTAGAGACTTCCTTAGATTTCGTGCATCAGCTGTTGTTTACAAATATGCACAGACCGCCCCCCCCCCTCGTCTTACCAGAGTTTTCTGTTCTATCTTGCCGGTGCAGTGTGTATCCCGCTAGATGAATATCCATGTCGTCATTCAGCCACGATTCCGTGAAACATAGGATATTTCAGTTTTCGATGTCCCGTTGGTAGGATATTCGTGATCGTACCTTGTCTAATTTATTGTCCAATGATTGTACGTTGGCGAGTAGTATTGAGGTCAACGGCAGCTTTCCCAGTCGCCTTCTCCGGGTCCTGACCAGGTGTCTGGCTCTTTGTCCTCTGTACCTGCGTCGCTTCCTCTTGCAAATAACGGGGATGTCAGCCCTGTGGGGTGTTTGGAGAATGTCTTGTGCGTCGTCGTTGTTGTAGAAAAAATCTTTGTCTAATCCGAGGTGAGTGATCGCTGTCCTGATATCCAGAAGCTCTTTTTTTGCCGTAAGATACGGTTGCAGAAATGTTATGTACAAAATAAGTTAGAAATAACGCGAAAAAAACCCACATAATAGCACAATTGGTTGGGAGCCCATAAAACTGCTGCCATTTCTTCCAGTGCCATTTTATTTATGTTATCTTGCAGCAAAGCACCTCAACAACAGGATTCGGCCACCCCCGTGCTTCACAGTTGGGATTGTGTTCTTCGGCTTGCAAGCCTCCCCCTTTTTTGTTTCATCAGACCAGAGGACATTTCTCCATAAAGTACGATTTTTGTCCCCATGTGCAGTTGCAAACCATAGTCTGGCTTTTTTATGGTGGTTTTGGAGCAGTGGCCTCTTCCTTGCTGAGTGGCCTTTTAGGTTATGTCGATTTGTTTTACTGTGGATATAGATAATTTTGTACCTGTTTCCTTCAGCATCTTCACAGCTATTGTTGTGGGATTGATTTGCAATTTTTGGCTGATTTCTTGGCCGATTTCTTTTGATTTCCCCATGATGTCAAGCAAAGAGGCACTGAGTTTGAAGTTAGGCCTTGAAATACAGCCACAGGTACACCTCCAATTGACTCAAATTATGTCAATTAGCCTATCAGAAGTTTCTAAAGCCATGACATCATTTTCTGGAATTTTCCAAGCTGTTTAAAGGCAGAGTCAACTTAGTGTATGTACACTTCTGACCACTGGAATTGTGATACAGTGAATTATAAGTGAAATAATCTGTCTGTTAACAATTGTTGGAAAAATTACTTGTGTCATGAACAAAGTAGATGTCCTAACTGGCTTGCCAAAGCTATAGTTTTTTAAATAGAAATTTGTGGAGTGGTTGAAAATCTAGTTTTAATGACTCCAACCTACAGTGGGGAGAACAAGTATTTGATACACTGCCGATTTTGATACACTGCCGATTGAGTGTGTGGACACCTGTCCACACACTCAATCAAACAGACTCCAACCTCTCCACAATGGCCATGACCAGGGGGCTGTGTAAGGACATCAGGGAAAAAAGCCCAGAACTACATGGCAGGACCTGGTCAATGACCTGAAGAGAGCTGGGATCACAGTGTCAAAGAAAACCATTAGTAATACACTACGCCGTCATGGATTCAAATCCTGCAGCGCACGCAAGGTCCCCCTGCTCAAGCCAGCGCATGTCCAGGCCCGTCTGAAGTTTGCCAATGACCATCTGGATGATCCAGAGGAGGAATGGGAGAAGGTCTTGTGGTCTGATGAGACAAAAATTGAGATTTTTGGTCTAAACTCCACTCGCTGTGTTTGGAGGAAGAAGAAGGATGAGTACAACCTCAGGAACACCATCCCAACCGTGAAGCATGGAGGTGGAAACATCATTCTTTGGGGATGCTTTTCTGCAAAGGGGACAGGACGACTGCACCGTATTGAGGGGAGGATGGATGGGGCCATGTATCGCGAGATCTTGGCCAAAAACCTCCTTCCCTCAGTAAGAGCATTGAAGATGGGTCGTGGCTGGGTCTTCCAGCATGACAACGACCCAAAACACACAGCCAGGGCAACTAAGGAGTGGCTCCGTAAGAAGCATCTCAAGGTCCTGGAGTGGCCTAGCCAGTCACCAGACCTGAACCCAATAGAAAATCTTTGGAGGGAGCTGAAAGTTCGTATTGCCCAGTGACAGCCCCGAAACCTGAAGGATCTGGAGAAGGTCTATATGGAGTAGTGGGCCAAAATCCCTGCTGCAGTGTGTGCAAACCTGGTCAACAACTACAGGAAACATATGATCGCTGTAATTGCAAACAAAGGTTTCTGTACCAAATATTAAGTTCTGCTTTTCTGATGTATCAAATACTTCTGTCATGCAATAAAATGCAAATGAATTACTTAAAAATCATACAATGTGATCATCATACAATGTGATTTTCTGGATTTTTGTTTTAGATTCCGTCTCTCACAGTTGAAGTGTACATATGATAAAAATTACAGACCTCTACATGCTTTGTAAGTAGGAAAACGTGCAAAATCAACAGTGTATCAAATACATTTTCTCCCCACTATAAGTGTATGTAAACTTCCGACTTCAACTGTATATACAGTATATAAAAAATGTTTTGTTGTATAATAAGCTTACCCATTTGAATTATTTATCATAGGGAGTAGAAATGTATATATGTTTGCTGAAAGTAAACAGAGATTAAAGCTATAAACTCAAAATATTTTCCAAAAGGTGCAACATTGTTCTCAAACGGCTGTTGCTACTGTATGCACAACCAGGTACAGTTGCAATCATAGACTTTGCATTATGCAAAACCACCTACGGAGTGCAATATGTAGGCCTACTGTTTTCCTCTTTGCATGAAAATCCCTCACATCAAATGAATGCCATTGAAGAAGACCATGAATAGCATACCTTTCCAACATGCTGAATTTCTGGTCCAATATGTTCCTCTAAAACGAAGAACTGGTTCCATATCCAGCCCCTCTTGGGCCGGTGGTGCACGTCCTTCTCTCCATCTAGGTGTTTGGTTTGGTTCCTGGGTGCTCTGACGTTGGGCCTGGGCTGGGACGTCCCATAACTCCTCTGGACAAAGCACAGGCAGATCAGCAAAGGGCAGAGGCAGGCAGTGGTGGCAGGAATTCTCATGGTAGAGAATGTATGCTTCTCTAAGTCCTCCACTGTACCTTGGCAAACAGTGTACCAAGAGGCCACAACAGCGTCTCGACAGTAAGACAGTACTAGGTGCAGATCAGACCAGTCCAGAGATTTCTCCTAAAGTCCATGGTTTATTTCAGTCTGTCCACTAGGGATTAGAACCAAGGTTAATTTCCATGTTGGACAGAGGGGAAAAGAGCCGGTTGTTCATTTGCTCAGAGGATCCTCAGGAGATTTCATGAGTGGTCTGGTCTGAGCAGGTTGCCGTTTTGTTTCCCCTTGAAAAGATAAGAAGAAACGATATTAAGGAAACAGGAATAATGAGTCATGTTTTTCTTGCTGTTAAATCCCCTAATGCAATTTGATGGAATGACTACTCCGATATTACACTTTGACTCATTTATAGAAGCACAATATTCTTTTCCACAATGTTCTTTTCTCATTTTGACCTGATTTCTGAGAGTCAATTTCCACTGTGTGTATGAATTGAGTATTTCTGTCTGCTTCGGATGCAAGCCAGAGGATTCAAAACTACATTGCTGAGTCTGAGCTGAAAAGGCTAAGTTGTCTCTGTCATACCTCACAGCCGAAAGACATCCATTTTAAAAAGGCTTTTTGAAAGCAGGAGAGCCACAACTGTATCTCCATAGGCCATAATAGCATTTTGAGGACATTATTTTCTGCAGTCTTTGTCAGAGTATATTACAATGACAAGCTGCTTAAGAGCATTTGATTCTCACAATCTATGACACTCTTACAGAACATTTGTCACTTGGTAAACACCCTCACACAAGCAGAGATGTGGTTCTAACTTCCAGTTGCTGTTAATATTGTATTTTAAACACTTTTGAATGATTCAGTTATTTTTATAGTTTGTGTGAGAAAACAATCTGGGGAAAAAACATCACTCTGTAAAATAAAGAAGTATATATACAGCACATGTGACAAGACTTGTTATGCCTCTGCCACTCAGGAAAGCATTTTGTGATTTCCTGTCCTTAGGTTTTGATTTGTTACACAACTGTGCTATTTTCTGATGCATTTCCACAAACCTTCAATCAGTCCACCTGTCAGCAGAGTACCAGCCAAGCTTAGTCGAAAAACAGTCCAACACAAACAATTTGCAAGTGATAAATGTTTGCTGTGAGGCGGCACAGAGGCTTGTCAATGGATGCTATGGTTACGTCTTCTTTGTTTCTATGTCTGCATTGCAATAATACAAACTAACTCTGAAATGTCAAAAGACCAATAACAACAGATTATACATGAAGCACAGTTAATTGTGCAATGACAACATCAAGGATGTGTGTGACCATCCTTGAAATGATTCATGGCTTAATTTGTGTTATTTGTCAACCTATAGCATGGGCTAGTGTTGCATGTTTTCTTGAATTATGTGTTTGTATGTTTTTCTACAATACCACCCACGCACCACATACAGTATAGTATTGTAGATACAAATGAGGATTTCTCTGTGATGGGAAGTGGAGAGTGAAAAGCAGGTATACTGAAAGTACACTGCTACATAACATCTTTAGCCTTCACAAATGCATGATCCCATTCCCAATGCATATTCCAACAGCAGTCCATGTCTATGAAATTCCATGTTATAAAAGGGTGGCTGTCCTCATTCTAACTGAATATCACTAGTACTTACTGCAATTATAAAATAATTTAATTTGACCATTCTGCCGCTCATGCCTTGTCTTTACATTAGGCTCAATTTGAAGCTTAATTTGTCAAGTGAGCATGAAAAGAGCACTGGTGGGTCAGTGATAGTGCCTTTCCATGTTACCTGGATGTACTACACCGTTCAAGCACACACATTCCAGTATGTGTGTTCCAGTTCTGCATACATCCAGAAACAGATTTTTTATTTTCTAATCATTAACTACAGAAAACAATTCATTTAAACTTGTGACACCATTAGGGTGATGTTCACATCAATCAATAACTATCCATGCGTGTGGCTACAGTTCAGCCTTCAACACCATAGTAACCTCCAAGCTGATCACTAAGCTCAGGGCCCTGAGTCTGAACCCCTCCCTGTGCAACTGGGTCCTGGACTTCCTGACACGCTGAACCGAAGGGGTGAAGGTAAGTAACAACATCTCTGCCACACCGATCCTCAACATGGGGGCCTCACAGAGTTGCGTGCTCAGCCCCCTCTTGTACTCCCTGTTTACCTATGACTGTGGGGCCACTCACTTCTCCAACTCAATCATAAAGTTTGCTGACGACACAACAGTGTTAGGCCTGATTATCAACAACAATGAGTCGTTCCAGGAAAATAACCTCCCCCTCAACATCAACAAAACAAGGAACTGATTGTGGACTACAGGACACAGCAAAAAGAGCACTTGCCCATCCACATTGACAGGGCCACAGTGGGGAGGGTCAAAAGCTTCAAGTTCCTTAGTGTGCACATCACTGACAAACTGAAATGGTCCCTATGCACAGACAACGTGGTGAAGAAGGCACAGCAGTGCCTCACAGCAGTGCCTCTTCAATCTCAGGAGGCTGAAGAAATGTGGCTTGGCCCCTAAGACCCTCACAAACTTCTATAATGCACCATTGAGAGCATCCCTTCGGGTTGTATCACCCCTTGGTATGGCAATTGCAACATCTACAAATGCAGGGCTCTCCAGGGGTTGGTGCAGTCAGCCGAACGCATCAACTGGGGCACACTGCCCACCCTCCAGGACATCTACAGCACCCGGTGTCACAGGAAGGTCAAGAAGATCATTAAAGACCTCAGCTACCCGAGCCACGTCCTGTTCACCCTGTTACCGTCTAGAAGGTGAACACATGGCAGGTGCATTGAAGCTGGGACTGAGAGACTGAGAAACAGTTTCTATCTCCAGGCTATCAGACTGTTAAATAATCACCACTAGCCAACCCTGCTCTGAACCTTAGTCACTGTTCTGGCCAGCTACCACCCGGTACTCTACCATGCACCATAGAGACAGCTGCCCTATGTATACTGAACAAGAACATAAACCCAACATGTAAAATGTTGGTCCCATGTTCCATGAGCTGAAATAAAATAAATGTTCCAGATGGACAAAGAGCTTATTTCTCACACATTTCTTCACATGCCTTTTATTGAGCATTTCTCCTTTGCAAAGATGATCGACCATAAGCCGCCTCCAATGGCATTTTAGAGAATTTGTCAGTACGTCCAATTGGCCTCACAACCACAGACCACGTGGAACCATGCCAGCCCAGGACCTCCACATCCTACTCCTTCACCCGGGTCACTGAGACCAGTCAGCCGGACAGCTGATTCAAAATTCTATAGCCACTCTCACATCTGAACTATCTGTGTTGCAGGTGCATGGTAACTCTTGAATAAGATGAGAAAAAATAAGAAACTGCTCTTGCTAGTATCACTGCTCTTTAATAAGCTTTACGTATCGGCCTCAAGGCCTTTGTCAGAGCTTTTGTGCCTTTTTTCAATTAGCTCCCTTATGTAGACATAGCTCCACCCACATCTATTCAACGCATCCATGGAGCTATGTCTACAAAAGGGAGCTAATTAAAAAAACTCACAATGGGCTCTGACAAAGGCCTTGAGGCCGATATGTAAAGCTTATTAAAGAGCAGTGATACTAGCAAGAACAGTGTGCCGGTTTCTTATTTTTTCTGATGAAGCTGTGGGTTTGTACAACCGAAGAATTAATGCACAAACAGTTTGAAACCGTCTAATGGAAACTCATCTGTGTGGCCACTGGCATGCTGGAGAACTGTGCTCTTCATGGATGAAACCTGGTTTCAACTGTAGCAGGCAGATGGCAGACGGCGTGTGTGGCATTGTGTGGGCGTGCGGTTTCTGATGTCAATGTTGTGAACAGAGTGCACATGGTGGCGATGTGGTTATGGTATGGGCAGGCATAAGGTATGGACAAAGAACACAATTGCTTTTTATCGATGGGAATTTGAATGCACAGAGATAACGTGATGAGATCCTGAAGCCCATTGGCGTGCCATCACCTCATGTTTCAGCATGATAATGCACGGCCCCATGTCACAAGGATCTGTACACAATTCCTGGAAGCTGAAAATGTCCCAGTTCTTCCATGGCTTGCATACTCACCAGACATGTCACCCATTAAGCATGTTTTGGATGTTCTGAACTGACATGTACAACAGCGTATTCCAGTTCCCGCCAATATCCAGCAACTTCACACAGCCATTGAAGAGGAGTGGGACAACATTAGACAGGCCACAATCAACAGCCTGATCAAATCTATGCGAAGGAGATGTGTCACGCTGCATGAGATACTGGCTGGTTTTCTGATCCACGCCCCTATTATTTTTGTAAGGTATCTGTGACCAACAGATGCATATCTTTATTCCCAATCATGTGAAATCCACAGATTAGGTCCTAAAATGTCTTATATGAACGAACTGTAACTCAGTGAAATCTTGTTGCATATTGCATTAATATTTTTGTTCAGTATACAGTACATGGAGTCATTGAACATTGCTCACTTTGATAATGTTCACATACTGTTTCACCCACTTTATAATGTATATATACAGTATATAATGGACAGAAATATATACATTGCCTTCAGAGGTTTTCACACCCCTTGACTTTTTTTCACATTTTGTTGTGTTACAGCCTGCATTTAAAATAGATTAAATCTAGATGATTTGTCACTGGCCTATACACAATGCCCCATAATGTCAAAGTGGGATTATGTATTTCCATTTTTTTTTTTACAAATGAATTAACAATGAAAAGCTGAAATGTTGTAAGTCAATAAGTATTTAACACCTTGGTTATGGCAAGCCTAAATAAGTTCAGGAGTAAACATTTGCTTAACAAGTCACATAATAAGTTGCATGGACTCACTCTGTGTGCAAAAATAGTTTTTGAAATTATTTTTGAATGACTACCTTATTTCTGTACCCCACACATGCAATTAGCTGTACGGTCCCTCAGTCAAGCAATGAATTTCAAACACTGACTCAACCAGAAAGACCATGGAGGTTTTCCAATGACTCGCAAAGAAGAGCACCTATTGGTAATTGGGAACATTTTAAAAAGCAGACATTGAATATCCCTTTGAGCATGCTGAAGTTATTAAGTAGGCTTTGGATGGTGTATCAATACACCCAGTCACTACAAAGATACAGGCATCCTTCCTAACTCAGTTGCCGGAGAAGAAGAAAACCGCTCAGGGATTTCACCATGAGGCCAAAGGTGACTTTAAAACAGCGACAGAGTTTAATGGCTGTGACAGGAGAAAACTGAGGATGGATCAACAACATTGTAGTAACTCCACAATACTAACCTAATTGACCGAGCAAAAAGAAGGAAGCATATTTGTATTATACACATATTTCAAAACATGCATCATGGTTCAGTCTGCTTTCCACCAGACACTGGGAAATGAGTTCACCTTTCAGCAGGACAATAACCTAAAACACAAGGCCAAATATACACTGGAGTTGCTTACCAAGAAGACAGTGAAATTTCCTGAGTGGCCAAGTTACAATTTTGACTTAAATCTACTTGAAGATCTAAGGCAAGACCTGAAAATGGTTGTCTACCAATGACCAACAACCAATGTGCCAAGTCTTGAAGAATGTAAAGAATAATGGGCAAATATTGCACAATCTAGGTGTGAAAAACTCTTAGAGACCAACCTAGAAAGACTCACAGCTGTAATCGCTGTCAAAGGCGCTTCTACAAAGTATTGATTCAGGCATGGGAATACTTATGTAAATGAGATATTTCTGTATTTAAATTTCAATACATTTGGAAAAAACATTGTACTCTGTCATTATGGGGTATTTTGTGTAGATGGTGAGAAAAAACATATACACTTGAAGTTGGAAGTTTACATACCCTTAGGTTGGAGTCATTAAAACTAGTTTTTCAACAACTCCACACATTTTTTGTTAACAAACTATAGTTTTGGCAAGTCGATTAGGACATCTACTTTGTGCATGACACAAGTAAATTCAACAATTGTTTACAGAAAGATGATTTCACTTATAATTCACTGTATCACAATTCCAGTGGTCAGAGTTTGCATACACTAAGTTGGCTGTGCCTTTAAACAGCTTGGACAATTCCAGAAAATGATGTCATGGCTTTAGAAACTTCTGATAGGCTAATTGACATAATTTGAGTCAATTGGAGGTGTACCTGGGATGTATTTCAAGGCCTACCTACAAACTCAGTGCCTCTGCTTGACATCTTGGGAAAATCAAAAGAAATCAGCCAAGACCTCAGAAAAAAAGTTGTAGACATCCACAGAAGTCTGGTTCATCCTTGGGAGCAATTTCCAAATGTCTGAAGGTACCACGTTCATCTGTACAAACAATAGTACGCAAGTATAAACACCATGGGACCACGTAGCCATCATGCCGTTCAGAGATGAACGTACTTTGGCGCGAAAAGTGCAAATCAATCCCAGAACAACAGTAAAGGACCTCGTGAAGATGCTGGAGGAAACAGGTACAAAAGTATCTATATCCACAGTAAAACAAGTCCTATATCGACAACCTGATAGGCCACTCAGCAAGGAAGAGGTCACTGTTCCAAAACCACCATAACAAATCCAGACTACGTTTTGCAACTGCACATGGGCACAAAGATTGTACTTTTTGGAGAAATGTCCTCTGCTCTGAAGAAACAAAAAGAGAACTGTTTGGCCATAATGACCATTGTTATGTTTGAAGGAAAAAGGGGGAGGCTTGTAAGCCGAAGAACATAATCCCAACCGTGAAGCACGGGGTGGCAGCATCATATTTTGGGGGTGCTTTGCTGCAGGAGGGACTGTTGCACGTCACAAAATAGATGGCATTATGAAGAATGAAAATGATGTGGATATATTGAAGCAACATCTCAAGACATCAGTCAGGAAGTCAAAGCTGGTTCGCAAATGGGTCTTCCAAATGGACAATGACCCCAATTATACTTCCAAAGTGTTGGCAAAATGGCTTAAGGACAACAAAGTCAAGGTATTGGAGTGGCCAGCACAAAGCCCTGACCTCAATCCTATAGAAAATGTGTGGGCAGAACTGAAAAAGGGTGTGTGAGCAAGGAGGCCTACAAACCTGACTCCGTTACACCAGCTCTGTCAGGAGGAATGGGCCAAAATTCACCCAACGTATTGTGGGAAGCTTGTGGAAGGAACCTGAAATATTTGACCCAAGTTAAACAATTCAAAGGCAATGCTACCAAATACTAATTCAGTGCATGTAAACTTCTGACCCACTGGGAATGTGATGAAAGAAATAAAAGCTGAAATAAATAATTCTCTCTACTATTATTCTGACATTTCACATTCTTAAAATAAAGTGGTGATCCTAACTGACCTTAGCCCGGGAATTTTTACTCTGATTAAATGTCAGGAATTGTGAAAAACTGAGTTTAAATGTATTTGGCTAAGGTGTACGTGAACTTCCGACTTCGACTGTATTTAATAAAATTTGAATTCAAGCTGTAACACAACAAAAGGGTGGAATAAATCAAGGGGTATGTAAACTTTCTGAAGGTTCACACAGGATATTCATTCTATTGCTACATCCCTCAACATGGTTGGGTTAAGAGTGTCAGCAGAAATACATGTAGCTACAGATAACTGTCATTGAAATATAGTGGATATTGCTCTGCAGGTTCTCTCTCTACGCTCAATTTCAGGAAATAGGAAACTTCTACCCTGAAAACACCCACATCTGTCTTTTGCAGTATGGCTAAACATGATTCCAGGCTAACAGCATGTGAATCAAATATCCAATATTTTCTACAAATATACCAGGATTTTTTAAATAGAAAATAGTTAATTGATTGTCCTTGTATGCAATTCAAGGGTAAGGGTGTTGCAACTATTCATTCTGATTAGTTGAGGGCCACAAAACAGATTAGCAATTGATTAGTTTCTAATGTTGCTAATTATGATGCTAATTGGAGAGAAATACTCTGTGGACCTTGAGACTACATCTGAGGCCGTGGCTTACATTATGACGAGTTGTGAACTGTAGCTTAGACCTATGCATATGCCTCCCCTTTTTCTCCTGCACTAAGTTCAAGAGTCATGTCGGACTCTAAGGATAATTATGATTTGAATTATACTTAGCAACACTGTACAGCTAAGCCAATCTGTAGCTTACAGCTAACTAGCTAAATCAGCTACTAGCCTGAAAATAGATTTTTACCTATCCCAAGCCAGCAACATAAAATTAGATGTATGCTAGAGAAATACAATTACTGGTCACTTCACTACAGTATCTATGACTGAGAAGGCTGGCCTTGCACTTCAATATCAAGTCACTAGCTAACACAGCTTCGGGCATGTCGGGGCATTGCCCTCAACACTAGGCTAATGGAGGATACAGTAGCTAGCTGGGCTTAACCTCAAATACACAAACTCAGCTTGCTACTATTATGCTCAAAAGCTTGGACCCTTGCCTTGCTGTAAGTGCAGCTTTATATTTGGAAGTTTATACTGTAGGTCTTTTCAAGACAAAGGTATGTTGTGTTTTGTTCATCTGGCCATTTGTTTACAAGATCTGATAACAATTGGACTCAGCAAAGACAAAATCTCTGTAAATGCTACATCCTGCTTGTTGTTGGAAGTTTGGCAACAATGACATTTTGAGATTTTTCTGTAGACAACCATGAACTATCTTCACTGACAACAATGGTTATAGTGGGAGTAAGACATTACAGGACCAACATGAATGCACCACATACTGGTCAAAAGAGATTAGCACAAATTAGCACACTCATCTCTCAGGGTTTGAGATCTACAAAACCAAGCAAGTGGTTTTTGCTCCCGACCAAGAATCTCACTTGACTTGGCTTCCAGTATCCTCTTCCCTCTGTGGAGACTGGAGGACGAGGAAAGGAGGAAAGACCACCCCTTGTGGAGTTTTAGTAAATCTCAGGAGAGGATGGTGAGAATGATTGCTCATTACAGGATTAGCAGTATACAGAGAATGACTCAAGGGAAAGCTTGACGTGGGTCTGGCACATTGAGTCATTGACATCCCCTACTGCATAAGGCATTAGTGAAGAGGTATCTACTAAAGTAGCTAGCAGAGACAGACTGTCCCAGCGAGTCTTTTAAACCTTCCCCCCTCTGGATCAAATAGAACTCAGGAGAATTCCTTTGGCATTTCAATGGAGGGCATTATGCATACATTTAGGATGGATCTCTCTAATCATAAGGTAATGAGCTGCAGCTGACAAAGACACTACATGACATTTTAGAATAGCAGCCTACATACAGTACACCCTTATGTATTCTATACAAATCAGCACCTGCAGAAATTCAACCCTTCCTCTACACATTAGGTGGATATTTTTCAGCAGAACCATCACACATTTTCTTGTTCTTTAGCCAGTTACATATTTTGAGGCACTAACACAGCCAATTGCTAGACTGCAGTGAATTGATCATGGAGCAGTGAAATTATTCCACAGGATTCCACTCTCCTGTTTAGTTCCATCTGAGAGCTGGAGCTATGAGTGCCTATGAAAAGTACTATGGTAATTTGATATATACCTTGGTGATAATAAAAAGGACACCTCCAATAAAGCTCAAACAATAAAACCATTGAAAATATGGCAGCAGGGCTCTCATTCTTGCATTTCCCTGGCCGTATAGAGAGGCTCTGAAGCAGCGTGAATAAAACATAAATGAACTCACACTTTTTCACAGTAGCAGCGCTCACCACAGGCAAAAGCAGCTTCAGAGGATCCAACAGCAGAGGCAGCAGCAGTAGCACGACAGACCATAGCAGATGTGAAAGCTATGACAACAGAGAGAGAGAGAGATGGATTGAAAGTGCTGAACAATTTGCCCTTACCTTTCTTCTCCAAACAGATGATAAGGTATGTGAACAGTGAGCTGTGAACAGATTCTCCCCTATCTGTCTACTGCTGCTCCCAATCCACCTCAGTGGAGTCATCTCCCCAATCCGCCAGGTTGCTGCCTCACTTGCCTGCTGCAGCTCTGGAGTGGTGCTCTGATTGGCCGACTAACAACACACTGGTACACATAGACACACACGGATGCTCTCACACTCTTTCTCTCTCTTACGCACACATGCAAGCACACACTGTCATCTCAGCATTTTCCTCACATTTTTTACTCTCTCCCACACACGCACACGCACACACGCACACACACACACACGCACACACGCACACACGCACACACACACACACACACACACTGAACTCTCTCTTTCTTTCTCTACATCTGCTGCCTCAGGGACTGGGCTAAGGTGTAACAAACGCAAAGTAGAGGGGTGAATTTGCTTTAAGGAGAGAGTCGCTTCTAAAGGAATCCTGATGAATAATATAAGACTGAGAGTGAGGGGGAGGGAAGAGCGTGAAGCCCCACCAGACCACAGGACATTTTTAACCGAGATGACAGTGAATGTGTCAGCACATAAAAAATAAACGTGAGGAAGGGTTGCACATAGTATTGTGGAAGCAAGCAGAGAGTTGAGAATGTGATAAAACAAAGGGCTTACAGGACGAAGAAACGGTTTGCCTACCAAAGCCCCAAAGTCATCAAACCTTCACAGTTGACTCCCATGCCATCCATCATCTTCCCCTCACATAGTCGAAGGATAGGGAGGTGATTTATCTTTTCAGCCTCATTTATTTATTTACCTCTGCCAACATTATCAGTGGCACTGTTGGTGGGCCCCAGGTTGAGTTATGTAAAACCGTAGGGAAGACTGGGGTTGGTTGTCACACTTTTTACTCTAGTGTGTATTTCTCAGCACCAGTATATCTTACAATAATCTTTTTAATATTGGGAGAAAGACCAAGGTCTTGGGTTGAAATTCCAGCACGGAGTTATAAGCTATCAAACACACTCTGTCCACTTGTGACAACCAGCCCCATATTTGATCGAATGATATTCACAACAAAATTCTGCATTTTAAGCCATGAGAATAACAGACTGTATGCAATTTTGAGTAAATGTGTGTGTGTGTATGCATGTCTTTGCACACGAATGTGGGGGTGTGTGACAGAAAAAATATGTGTGTGAGAAGATGGCTGACGTTTTATGGGCTCCTAACCAACTGTTTTCTTAACGGTTTGTTTCCGTTGTTTGTAACTTATTTTTATCTGATTTTGTACATAATGTTGCTGCTCTTTAATTACTTTATTCCTTTATTACTTATTGTTATTCATATTTTTTTTTAAACCTCATTGTTGGTTAGGGGCATGTAGGTAAGCATTTCACTGTAAGGTCTACACTTGTTGTGACTAATACAATGTTATTTGATTTGAAGGGAGCTTTATATAGCACAAGCACAAAAGAGCTTGGGATTCATTATAATGGAGTTGATGGCAGGGGCATACTAGGGTTGAATAGTGGGAATCCGGTTACCAAGATTTACCATGATTTACCGCCCAAAACCAATGCCCTTTCCCAGGATAAAAAACTGTGAGAAACTGGTAAATTCTCACAAATTATTTATATGAACAACATGGGGTGAAATGGAACTGCTAAATTACAGTATATACAATATATCTGTATATGCAATATTAATCTGACTTCTCTACGGCCTCTGCATGATGAATCAACGCTCAGGGTGGGGACAGACCCAACTCAGTATGGAGCACAGTTCACAATGCATGTAGAGCTATCATCTCATCATGGTAACTTCTTGTGACAGGTATGCCAACACTTGATGCAGCATAGCCTATGCTACTGTAATATAAAGACTGAATGTGCATCTAATTTACCCATCTCCATCTGGTTTTCGGGGGTCACCTTGTTTTCTAATTATACATTTAGCTAATGAATGATGGGTTATGCATAATAAGCTTCTAACTTTATAGCCTCTGTCTCTTGTGCAATATGCAAGCACCTGTGCTCCGCTGGCCTCTACTTAAAAAACGCTCCTTAGCTCTTAGAGTCCCAGCAGAAAAAGTGGTGTGTGTCTCTCTCCATCGCCTATTCTTCTGTTGTTGTTTCTGTGTCTTGTCTGGTATGTCTTTCTCCATCACCTATTATTATGTTGCTGTCTCTGTGTCTTGTCTGGTGTGTCTCTCTCCATCACCTATTCTTCTGTTGCTGTGTCTGTGTCTTGTCTGGTGTGTCTCTCTCCATCACCTATTCTTCTGTTGCTGTCTCTGTGTCTTGTCTGGTGTGTCTCTCTCCATCACCTATTCTTCTGTTGCTGTCTCTGTGTCTTGTCTGGTGTGTCTCTCTCCATCACCTATTCTTCTGTTGCTGTCTCTGTGTCTTGTCTGGTGTGTCTCTCTCCATCACCTATTCTTCTGTTGCTGTCTCTGTGTCTTGTCTGGTGTGTCTCTCTCCATCATCTATTCTTCTGTTGCTGTCTCTGTGTCTTGTCTGGTGTGTCTCTCTCCATCACCTATTCTTCTGTTGCTGTCTCTGTGTCTTGTCTGGTGTGTCTCTCTCCATCATCTATTCTTCTGTTGCTGTCTCTGTGTCTTGTCTGGTGTGTCTCTCTCCATCACCTATTTTTATGTTGCTGTCTCTGTGTCTTGTCTGGTGTTTCTCTCTCCATCACCTATTATTCTGTTGCTGTCTCTGTGTCTTGTCTGGTGTGTCTCTCTCCATCACCTATTTTTCTGTTGCTGTCTCTGTGTCTTGTCTGGTGTGTCTCTCTCCATCACCTATTCTTCTGTTGCTGTGTCTGTGTCTTGTCTGGTGTGTCTCTCTCCATCACCTATTCTTCTGTTGCTGTGTCTGTGTCTTGTCTGGTGTGTCTCTCTCCATCACCTATTCTTCTGTTGCTGTCTCTGTGTCTTGTCTGGTGTGTCTTTCTCCATCATCTATTTTTCTGTTGCTGTCTATGTGTCTTGACTGGTGTGTCTCTTTAGTTTTGCAATTCAAAACAGCCAAGGGGTTACTGGGGTAGCTTAACTTGTTTTCAGCCTGTGTCTGGGTCACCTAAACCATCCTCTTCCCTACCAGTTGCCCCTGGCTGCTGATGTTCTAAGTGCTCCACTGGCCTGCTGTTCTCTTCTGTCCTCATCCTTGGCTCATCTGCATGATTTAGTTTAAAGTTACTACCTGGGCAAACAGCAATTTGACAAAAATTCTGCATTTTATGCCGTGAGAATAACAGACTGTATGCAATTTTGAGTAAATGTGTGTGTGTGTATGCATGTCTTTGCACACATATGTGGGGGTGTGTGACAGAAAAAATATGTGTGTGAGAAGAAGGCTGACGTTTTATGGGCTCCTAACCAACTGTTTTCTTAACGTTTTTTTTCCGTAGTTTGTAACTTATTTTTTTACTTATTTTGTACATAATGTTGCTGCTCTTTAATTACTTGTTCCTTTTATTACTTTTTCTTATTCATATATTTTTAGACTGCATTGTTGGTTAGGGGCATGTAGGTAAGCATTTCACTGTAAGGTCTACACGTGTTGTATTCGGCGCATGTGACTAATAAAATGTTATTTGATTTGAAGGGAGCTTTATATAGCACAAGCACAAAAGAGCTTGGGATTCATTATAATGGAGTTGATGGCAGGGGCATACTAGGGTTGAATAGCGGGAATCCGGTTACCAAGATGTCTTAAGTGCTCCACTATATAGCCTGCTATTACATCTGTCATCATCCTTGGCTCATCTGCATTATTTAGTTAAATTCGTTTTCCAAAATGAAAGTAAAAGATGCAAAAACGAAACTTAAGAACAGGAAGCATAGAAGTAGTCCACATAGAACCGATCTACTGCTTTTTAGTTTTGCTTTCAATGAGAATGACAGATCTATAAAACACAAAGTTATCAATTGCAGCTTTAATTACGGATTCAGAGCGCTAACACTGGCTTATTATCTTTAGCCAACCCTTATGCTGAGCGAGAGTAGTTAGTTAGCTACCACCAACCCTGTACAAACCTGTGGCTAACGCCACTGCTGCTGCACTTTTACTTTCTGGCTGTTCTTCCCTCTGCACCTCATTCACTGCTGCCAGCTCAACTTGCTTGCTTTTTTTGCCTCTCTTTCGGGAGAAGTTCTGAATTTTCATTTGCTCTGTGCTATGCTCCAGACTTGAGTGACAGGGATTTTGCAGAGTGATGACATTGACATCTAACAGGTGCTGTAGGGGTGGGGTCAATGGACGTGAGTGGTCCCAAAGATTGTCTATTATATTGACAAGATATTGACAAGATAGTCAAGTGACAGCTCTAACAATACTTGTCCTCAAAGATGGAAGGTAGTCGGGAAGAGGCGAGATCAGGTCGGACCTTTCTAGCCAATGAGAGGGATGAGACGCGTGTGAACAACAGAGATAGATAGAGAACTAAATTCTCTATCTGTGCCATTATCATGTCTGTGACAGCATGGGGAATGTACATGCTAAAACAAGTTATATCCATGATGAGTCCTCTATATATCTCTATGACAACAGACACAACTCTGATATAAAGTCATTTTATCTTGATTTTGATTAAATGCCACGTGCGTCCACTTATATTAGTGCATTCCAAACAACCCAACCCAATTTCTATTCGATCAAATAAGCCTCACATAGCAAATTAGAAATTACATTTTTGTTGACCAAATTGAACACTCTCTCATTGACCTCCATACAAAAATTCCTCACTCGTGGGTTTATTTTCGTGGAGAGATTTTGGGCAGAGTAAAACCTTTAGCTTCGCCTCTTCGTCTCTGGCAGTCCACTGCATTGTGAAATCTCGCCCAATCACAGCAGGCACTGTGTCGATCCTTGGGACGTCCCTTCCCTAAACCCTACCTCTAACCATACCCTTGCCCAAACCTTAACCATAACCATAACCCCTACCTAACCTTAACCCTTACCTAAACCATTATAAATTTCAACTTCAATGGGGTAGGGATGTCCCAAGGGTTCTGGATAGCAAGGAACCTGCAGTGCCTGCTACTGCCTAGCACAGTATATTGCATTGTTTATTTTTGTCAATAATTTTATACTGCCTAGCGTAGGTTATGTGTGGTTATGGAAACTCATAACTGAAATCATTATTATTATTTATAAAATGTTTTAACATCTAAATGTTCAGGGCTAATCGCCCAGGACTAATGAGGCTACTGGGTGATAGGGACAACCCCCCCCAATGCTAATTAAGATGCTAGTTACCACATGGCTTGACCTACAGTAGGAACTCAGAAATAGGTTTGGAATAAAGCTGTCCTTATCCTCTTTTCAACAGACATAATTGTTCATGAATATTCCCATAATTCAAACATTTACAAAGAAAATAACAACATATGTGTTCTTTCACTTATGAAAAACACATAAATTCTCCTCACCTCAATGTTTTGTCATACTGACATGAATTGACCAGGTGGATGAGTTCTACGAAAGATGTCACACATTTTAACTTTAAAAATATTACACAGTGCCATTTGGATTGGGAGTAATAACAAGCAACCCGTGAGACAATCAATCCTGGTCTTCCCAACACATAATTCAAAAAGTAATATCAAAGAGCACCTGTTGTACTGTGCCTGTCATGCTAGTTGATATTAGAAAGACAATGACGAGGCTTTAAGATATAACTGCAACATATAATTGAACGAGAGGTTTAGAATGTACTAATGGGAGGCCCTTTAAAAGCATTTTTCCAATGTATGGCAACTACATCAGCATGTCACATAGAATGATCGCTCATCAAATACGTCAACCTTTAATGCAAATGTGTTTAACCAAACCCTTGAGACACAGTAATTCCTTAACAATGAGTGGACCTGACAAGGTCCCATTATCCACTATCAGCTTAGTTTGGCATCAGTGTTACATGCTGTCAGGGAGTATTTAGCCTAAAAGGAAGGAAGACATAAATTACATGACCTGACTTAAATAGGTAGGACCAATCACAAGTACATATCATTTAAGTATGATAAGTCAAGATATGATGAAGAGAGAGGATATGTAATATCTTCAAAGTGGGAAATTGGAACTACAGTATATTATGTGATATTAGCACTGTAGGGCTCCAAAGTTTTACCTGGTCACATAGTCAGAAAAACTCCTGGCCTTTGTTATTATATGCAATATCCAAGTTATGATTCTTGGAAAATGTCTTTAGTAATTTAAATTAATCAACTGCAATGGGTTTAGTGATGAAAGCTTTTCACCATGCGCATTTCCCATGCTTTCCTTCCAGTCTGCTAGTCAGCTGGCAATTTGGAAGAGGGGGGCATGCACATGGTGGAGCCTTCTCTTATCTTTTGAAATTGTGTATAAATGTCACATTGAAATTCCACAGTTGGGCATTAGCCAAAGATAACGGATGGGCACTGCTACTGGTAATTTATTGTCATGGTGGAGGCAGTGGTGGTGTGTGACTGAGATGACAAAAGGGGTGTCAGAAGCACAAGCTGGGGCCTGATATAAGGTCCAACAAGAAAAAAATGATGTGATAAGAAATCATATCTGTGTTGACTTTATAGCATAGCACTGATAATCTTCATTTGAATGGCAAGGTTGTGCAGGGCAATACATGCATTATTGAAGTCAATCTTGGAATTGTCCATTTTATTCTCTACAAAGTTTAAAGGAGTTCAATTTATTTTCCTCTTCCTGTGTTAAGACACAAAAACAGCTCTGGATACACTATCTTAGAACCCAACATATCTTAGATGTCATTGTAGTGTAAAAATTGGTCTAAATGTTCCAATTTACCCTTCCCATGAAGTAGGTTCAAATCCAAGATAATTTCCTGCCGTACTCTCTCTCACTCTGTCTCTTTCAAGCTAAACTAGGAAACGGTATCAGCCATTTGATGGAAACTTCTTTTTAAGTTTTTGTCTTTCTTTCTTCACCTCCCCTGGCTCAGAGCACTTGAGTGTGCCTCTTACATCACATAGAGTTCCCATCGTAACGTCCCTCTCTTTCTTCTTCACTCAACTTCATATGCTTTGTACTTCTCTACACATAAAAGTGTACTCGCTCTAGGTTTCTCCTCAGGAGCTGGCTACCCACTTATAACCCTTCTGACACCTTCCGAATCCCCCTTTTCCATTTTCCTCCAAACTGCTCTCAACATTTGGGGACTGTAAAAGTATTTCCAATTTCCTGACACCCTACTTCGCTCATTCTCTAACACTGGGGTGTCAGATGAATTAGAAAGGGAAAAATGGGCCCTTACAGAGACTGGGCAGTCTTTAGCTCATGAGCGTGTTATTTCTGTGGCCAAAGTTTAATCACTGTCTGGGATCACCGGTATAGGTCCATCAAATATTCCTGTGGACATTCTCAGTGACAGGGCACCTTTCTGAGTAAGTGATAGAGTGGCTAAAGAGCAGATAACTGGCAAGTGTCATCAGCATCAATCTCTAGTTATTCTGACTGGTTGCTGGGGAAGCTGGGGGTGTAGTGGAGGTGCTGAAGCAAGAGAAGGTTGGTTTTCTTGATGCTCTACTATTCTCAATATGTTCTCACAGAATGACATGATGTCTGTTTTTTTTTACAGTTTGTTTTTGAATTTGATCGGTAGCTGTCCAAAACAGTGCTGATCAACATCATTCTAGTAGAAAATAATTCTAGTAGATGTGTCAAGATGTGCCATAGGGAGATGAGTAGTTTTGGGACTAGTTTTGGGACTATGTGAATGGAATATAATCATGCATACCTCTACACACCTGCATTTCCATGCAAGTGACCGACACACAACTTGACAATGAATCTGTCCTTGAGTTATTTATCTCTTGAAGCAGCCAAGGTGCATATGGCACAGTATTTATTCTTACACCACGCCACTGTTGGTTTCTCCTTGGGAATGGGAAAGGTGTGTTACGCAAACACCATTTGAATTGTTGCTGAAGTGACTAGATTGATTTGGGATTGGCTTTTGTAAATGTTACCTGTGTGAATTCTATATTTTGCTGAGCACACTACTGGTAGGCCATAATTGCCTGGAATACTCTGGAGTGCTTCCCTTACTATAGAAATGCCTGTGGAGCTGCCAAAGCTGGACAAAAGAGGGGGCCACAGTAAGAGGTCATATACCAACTACAGCAGTACAATACACTATACAGAGGACGGAATTGTACATATCTGTCAATATCAAGATGGTCTAACATTTTTGGTAACATATCCCATAACAGCACATTATAGTTATCCACTGTATGGCATACCTCTCATGTTGTGACTGATGTGTTGCCATAGCCTGTATGTTAGTGTTGTTCTTTAAAGTTATTTTGGTTTGCTGTCTCTTTTTTGTCTCCGTTATTGTTTCGTTGTAGTTCCCTCCTCCTTGTTGCTCACCATGGCAACCAGCACACTTGGGAGCTTCCACACCTGAGCCTGATGAACTTAATGAGCCATTGGCAACATTTAAAAAGGAGCACCCAGCTCAATTCCTCCATTCTGGTTACTCACAGATCCTGTTGTTGATCTAGCCTTGGTAGAGAAAAGGAAAGATTGGTCAGAAGTCAGTAATATAGGGAAACTGGTTGACAATTATATTGGTAGAAGTTTTTATGCTTCTCACAGATGGATCCAGGGACCCTGAATGTGATGTGCAGATACGTAGAAGACTAACAGATGAACTGTCAGTATACTCAGTTGAACTGTTTGCGATAATAGTTGCACTACAGTGGGTGGAGGATGTACAACCTGTTAGAATTATAGTATGCTTAGATTCTGAAGGAAATTATAGACCAGGTAGCCAAAAGAGCTTTGAAATGAGATATTGATATTAATGTTCCACTGGGTAGAGGTGAGGCAACATGTAAGATCAGAGCCATTTTGGTAGATGTGTGGCAGAAGAGATGGGACTCTGAGCCCAAGGGATTGTATTTATATGCCCTCCACAGGAAGGTTGGTGGACCAAATTAAAAGGTCAGATTAGGAAGGGAGAGGGGGTGATTGCGCTTAGCACATTGTACATTGAACTCGTCATTAGATCTGGTTGGCAAGCATGTGAATGGTTTGTGTTTGGTCAATGACACGGTGGAGCATGTGTAACATTGTTTTTAAATATGTTGACGAAGAAAAGTTTGAAATGTAGGGTCATTGAGGTTGGTTGGGGGGTTGAAAGGGATATTGGGGAGGGTCTATTAGAAGTTAGTAGGGCTCTTTTTTTTCTTCTCAGAAGAGAAGAGATGTTAGAGATGTTGTAAACTGTGATTACCCCACACTCCAGCACAGTAGCTGGTGGCATGCACCTTTAACGTTGGTTAGCGAAATTCCATTATCATAGAAGAATATCTCCTTTCTGCTGCTGGTGAGAACATGGTATGTATCCGCAACCGAATCTTGTTGCCACTTGGACAGAGCCGAACGATGAGTGCTTCGATATACAACGTCTGCTATTGACCAGATTAGGGGCAGTCCCTCACTGAGTGAGTGCTTGTATCTGAGAATGCTGACACGTGCGCTGTTCTTCCCCCTGTGCCAGGGGCGAGGCAACATGTGCCAACAACGGACCTATAAGCGGCTGGATGGAAACATACTGTTGGGCATCCTACTGGGGTGGTGGCCATCTTGCTCACCAGTAGCTAGGACTTAAGCCTGGGGACTGTGTTGTGTTTTAAATGTTGTCAACCCCAACTTACTAATAAAGACTGTCTGTCAATTAACCACAGGTCATGATGTTGACATTATGAAAGAGTCTAGCAATTATCCCAACTTCCTTTGGTCATTAGGGTTTAGGGCTTGAGTGCATTGCCAGTCTGAGCCATGTCACACAGTCAGTACTCAACTGTAGACCCTGATGACAGTACTGTAAGGGTGCATGAATGCATATCAACATACTGTAATATTAAGATTTCCTCTTTTGTGGAAGGGCTTTAGACTGCCCTGTGCTGAATGACAGCTTCTGAGCTATATTGTGGGTTAAATGACGGTGAAAGTATAAACATTTAAAATAGATGTATAACAAGATGGCTGCTTGATGGGCTCTGGATAGAAGGGACTGTTTGAGAGGAAAGGTAAGATTATACCAAACCTACATAAAAAGTTTCTAATCTGCAAAAGTACTTAATGGTGGGTATTTCTCTGCTCTGTCAGTCAGTTGGTTGCATTCCCCATCAGATGTCAGAGATTTACACAAAACCGGCATGCTGAAATTCTGCAACTGAAGTCAAATCAACACAAGATCAAACCCACAGTGCGTATAATGGATGCTACCCATTGGGCACAGATGTCATTCCAATGTCTGTTCCACGTTGGTTCAATGTAAGTGAATAGAAATCATGTGGGGAAAAAGATGGATTCAACCAGTTTGTGCCCAGTGGGTGACTTCATTAATGTCAGGCCAGAGAATCATCACTCAAGGCTGGTTTGAGTGAGGTGTTGGACTGTTCCATATCTGCATCCAAAATGGCACCCTATTAGCTATATAGTGCACTACTTTAGGGCACAAGTAGTGCACTATATAGCTAATAGGGTGCCATTTTGGACGCTACCAATCTCTCACCTTCTACCTATACCAGGACCGAGTAAGAACATTACAGATGAAGTGATATCACTGCACATCCTCGACATTCACATGTCATTTGAGATTCTGTTTGTCTGAGGTATACTGCCTGAGGCAGTGTGAAAAGCCATTCACAAGCCCACTGTCAGTGCTGGTGCATTCAATTCAACAACATCAACAGACAGAGGAGCACTCCATACCTGTTTGGAATAGAGGTTATTGATGTCCCAATGAGTCATACCTGGCTACACCATTACCACTTAGGCTACACTTTAGTCCACAGTGGCTGAGGTATTTTTTTAAATATTTGTTAAAATATTTTTTTACAGTAGACAAGGTATAACTCCAGCAAGATATTACTGAGAAACTAAGCCTGCATAATTAAACGTTGCCTATTCTCAATGGTTAGTGCAATATGTACTAGGGGCGAATATTTTCCCGAAAATATGCCAGGTCTCAATGCCAGGCATAATTCATATTTATCACGAGAGTCCTGGGAAATTATGCAAAAATCGGAAGTGCCCATTTAAAGCGTTTAAAACTATGCGCCACTGTGTAAAGATTTCAGAGCAACTTAAACAGATATTTAGTCATATCATGTTCCTCAATTAATTCAGCACATTTCAGCAGTAGGCTATCCCGACACAGCACATGCTCAGAGCGCACCCCGATCATAGCGTTGTCAAATCACACAAACTTTGAAACGGCAGTCAAACAAAAGTGAAATGACCAAAGTTGCTAAGCTTGCTAGATAATCTCCTTCAACGAACCACAGAATATATCCTATATTTGGCAAAATTGTGTTGATGATTATACAGATAGCAGATCAGCTCATGAATAACAAGGAGATGAAGAATGAAAATAGCTTAAATATCAAGGTACTGTATCTTAACGGGGACCAACTCTGTTTTAAAAATATCCATATCTACTCTCATACTGTTTGTTGAGCACACATTCTCTGCTCATATGGGCAGCAAGTACGAGACGTAGGAATTGCTATAGGGTATTTTGACATTCATAGGTGACTGACGTGCTTTGATAATGTAACCTGAGGATTACATAATAAAGTTAGGAATTAGCATGCGAGACAGGAGTCAGGGATTGGAACTGGATAAGAAAATAGCCTAGGCTGTAGGACAGGACTGCTTGTTTGTGACAGAGACGTCAGTGATCTTCCGGTCGGAAAGTCAGAGCTCTAGGAAGAGGCCTGAGTTCCTGAGTTGGATGATTGTTCAAACCGATTTCTCCCAGTCGGAGCTAGTTTTTTTCCGAGTTCCCAATTGATATTAACATGGCAATACTGTTGTCCATTTCTCTCCAACCCTGTTCCTGGGGAGCTACCCTCATGTAGACTTGCTCCAACCCAAGTTGTAAATGTGTTGTTAGGTGTTAATAACATTTAGACTACGTTACCCAGCAGGCTATGCGGGCGGGGAAGTTGGTTAAATAATGCCTTGCATGGCTAAACATGGAGTTTTCTAGCTGAAGTATATGCTCATTAGAAGTAGTTAAACCTACGCCCCGGTTTGTCATTATATAAGGAACAAACATAACAGTAACTAGCTAGATTCAGTGGATCAACCAGCTAATTATTAGAATCAGGTGCGCTAAATTAGGGTTGGAGTGAAAACCTACAGGATGGCTGCTCTCCAGGAACAGGGTTGGAGAACCCTGTTGTAGAGATTTCCTGTAGAGTTTATTAACTGTATTCGGGTCACGTGTGCAGTCAGGCAGTGCCAATTATGTGTGTACTTTGAATTGATGGTGACTTTGTGTGAAGTAAATAAGCTAGGCTAAAGGCTTCCATGCGACAACCTGTTTTGATAATGTTGCATAAATTTTTTTTGCTAAATCTGCTGCTGCGCATGTTGTGTATTTTGTTAAATTGTATTAGTGCGACATTGGGGAAATGTTTCATAATTTCCCGGTTCTTGTCATTGTATTTTTTCGGGAAATGTGAAGTGTTCCCGGAGAGTGAACCCCGGTTATGTTAATCCCTAATATGTATTTAATGAATGTAAGCAATAACGAATATTCACCAATTATTTGGTGTTTTCACACTGTGAATGAAGATGCCCTTCTATTTAAAAAGCACATGCATACAACATAATGAAATACACAAGTGTGTAGTACACTACCCTGACAATATACACAAATGCCTGATCTCAAGCATTTACACACACACACACACACACACACACACACACACACACACACACACACACACACACACACACACACACACACACACACCTATCGGTAGCCTCAAAACCTTGACGTTATGCAGCCATGCAAACTGAAATTGAATAATGTGAGCTGTCTGCTTTTTAGCCTCTGATGTTTGGTTGTTGATGTGCGCTTCACTAGTCTGTCAGTTCATGGATTTATACTCTAAATGGCTGCTTTCACTTGAATTGCTTCATCACAAAAGCCCCTCATTTTGAAGAGATTGTACACAGGGCTGCAAAAATACCTTTTACTGTGTCTGCTGAATTTCTCCCTTACATGTTAAGGATTTGATATGGTCTCTGTTTTCTCCATAGAGATCCTATTAAATTATTAGAGGGGATTTCTCAAAGTACCATAATGGGGCGAAAATGGCAGACATCTTGGTCAGGGAGAAATCCAAAACCAGTCTAATTGGAATGGATGGCATAGATTATGAATTTTCTGCTCTTTACTTATGCAGAAAAATAAAAGTAAGGCATGTGATGTATCAGAAAATGTGTAATGGAATTATATAGTCAACCTAAAATATTGTCATATAGTTATGCTGACAGTTTATAAAGGTTTTATACCAATTTCCTGTATACATGGCCTCTAAAATTTTATGTAAACAGACCATAGATTTCTCAGATTTGATTCTTGGAAAGCTGTGCATGCTAGTATATGATACAATATCAGTACTTATACAACAGCTGGTTCTAATCCTGAATGCTGATTGGTTAAAACTGCATTCCATGATGTTAAAATGGCTATTTACTTTGTCCCATCTGACTGTGCAATCCACTGGCTCATCAGCCCAGACAGGCACTTTATACATTTGATCTGCACTATAAAAAGCATCTAGACATTATCTCACATTTCTTTTAGAATAACATTTAGTTTTCAACATCGGAGATTTGTAGAAACCTTGCCTTCTGTTTCTCCTACATTTGCAACATGGTTTCAATGTTCAAATTCAGCATAATTTCATGGATATAGACAAAGAAATGTCAATTGAAAAAGGCCAAACGAAAGTTCAGTATTTCCAGCTTCAGTTTGAAGTGATTGTGTTAGCTGTGTTGTTGGCTAGCTTCTCTGAACAACAGTGTCCTGACGAGAGAGACCATTTTCTATGCGAGGCGATGTCAGGCCTCATTACATCATTGTTATGGATGTATCCAAATACATGTCACTAGAAAACAGCTTAAACAAATGCAAATGCAGCTACTTTGTTGTTATTCTGGCTGCACTGTTTGACGTGACTGTGCAGTAAGTTAGCAATAGTTGGCTAGCTAGCAAGCAAGGGATAGGAACGTTGCTAGCCAGTATGGCAATGGAACATTTAGAACAAAAGACTTGGTTGTGTCTGTAGATGCAGAACAAAAACACTGATCGACTGTGTCGCGTCTCTGGCAATCAAATCGATAGAATGAACGACAAGCCGGCTTGAGTAGCAACCCTAAATTTGTGTCGGGACTATATCATGTGGAAGGATGAAATAGTATGAATAAAATCATCAAAATAACATTTTTATGAAAATATGTAAACCATTATTGGAATATGTTGGTAACTCGTAGTATAAAAGTGATAATGCCCTCGAAGTCTGTGTTTGTAGGATATATTGACAAGGTTTGCCGCCCCTCGACTTTGTCTCCGGCCTAATAACACCCATGTCAATATATCCTACAAACACCGGCTTCTCTGGCATTATCACTTAATTGTTGCATTTACAACTTGTCACAGTCCTATTATCAACTGATCTGAGCCAGTGAATGACTAGGGATTGACTGCCCTGTTTGAATGGAATGTTGGCATATTGGCAGTTCATTTTTATAATTAATAGAATACTTTCTCTAAAACTGTCTGGTCAGCTAGCTAACACACATACAGTTCAGATTTTTTTTCACATTCATGGTTTTAAACATTATCTTATCACAGCACTGGGAAACTATGGTTGACCAACTTCCTGACCAACATGGCTGACCTTTTGACTGTCATAAGAAGGTTCATGTCCATTCTAGTCTCCTCCACCACATCCTCTGAACATTCTCTGAAAATCTCTCACTAGACAACACAACAAAATCCATCCCTTATGAGTGAAGATTCCCTAAGCCGGAAATGGCTCTCTTAAAAATCACACACAAAGCGTTCTTTAAAAAGCAACTGAAAACAACATTTTCTATCAACTAGAACATCTCAGAAGTGTTCCATCCTACCTGTTTCACTTTCAGTTAAATCTCAGGGCTCCATCTCAAAGCCACGTGGATCAGGTACAGAAACCACATGCAGAGGGGAATGCAATGCAAATGCTCAATTCCGGATGGCGTAAAGAATGAACAACTCCAGATCCAGTCACCCACGAGACCTAGGGATGTGCATTGTCCTCATTTCAGCACCGTCGAGAACAGCTCCAAGGAAAAAAATGTCCATTACAAGAAAAAAGATAGAGAAAAAGCTGGGGGAAAGGAGAAAATGCCAGCACAATACCCTGCCAGTCTGCTCTCTATCCCTCTATCTCTTTCTCAGTCCCCTTCTCTCCACTCTCTCTATCGCTCTATTTCTCTCTCTCTCTCTCTCTCTCTCTCTCTCTCTCTCTCTCTCTCTCTCTCACACACACACACACACACACACACACACACACACACACACACACACACACACACACACACACACACACACACACACACACTCTTCTGTGCTCTTGCACTCACAGTTGTGTAATCAATTGGGTCTGATAGAAAATAATGGCACTCGATTTCACAGGACAATCAATACGATGTATTGTATCCCCCTGACTCTACCCCAGGCTGCTGCTACTGTACCGAATGGATTACAACACACCAATTAGACATTTGGCAGAGTGCAACAGACACACTATATTCCAAAAGAAAAATAAATACATCTGCAGCATTGTAACATAGGGAACACTCAAATTGATGCAAAGTATGAGCTAATAGAATAATACATTTAAATCCAAAGGGTGGAAGGGGACTGACTGGCACCTTCCTTAAGGAATACTGTAGTACTCCTTGGGGAAAATAGTTTTCACTGTTTGATAGAAAACGTAATGGAACTCCCCAGTATGTGTCTTCTGGTCAAGTAGAAATGCAGCTAAGTATAATAATAAACACAGACTAACATTGATGCACAGTACCCCTTGACTTTTTCCACATTTTGTTATGTTGCAGCCTTTTTCTAAAAATGGATTAAATAGCTTTTGCCCTCATCAATCTACACACAATACCCCATAATGACAAAGCAAAAACTGTTTTGGGGATATTTTTTTGCAAATGTATCAAGAAAAAAACAACAACTGTATTATCTCATTTACATGAGTATTCAGAACCTTTACTCAGTACTTTGTTGATTACAGTCTCAAGTCTCCTTGGGTATGAAGCTACAAGCTTGGCACAAATGTATTTGGGGAGTTTCTCTCACTCTTCTCTGCAGATCCTCTCAAGCTCTATCAGGTTGGATGGGGAGCGTCGCTGCACAGCTTTTTTTTGGTCTCTTCAGAGATGTTCGATGTGGTTCAAGTCTGGGCTCTGGCTGGGCCACTCAAGGACATTCAGAGACTTGTCCCGAAGCCACTCCTACATTGTCTTGGCTGTGTGCTTAGGGACGTTGTCCTGTTGGAATGGGAACTTTAGCCTGAGTCTGAGGTCCTAAGTGCTCTGAAGCAGGTTTTCATCAAGGATCTCTCTGTACTTTGCTCGGCTCATATTTCCCTCGACCCTGACTAGTCTCCCAGTCCCTGCCTTTAAAAACATCCCTACAGCATGATGCTGCCACCATCATGCTTCACCGTAAGGATGGTGACAGGGTTCCTCCAGACGTGACTCTTGGCTTTCAGATGAAAGAGCTCAATTTTGGTTTCATCAGACCAGAGAATCTTGTTTCTCATGGTCTGAGAGTCCTTTAGGTGCCTTTTGGCAAACTCCAAAAGGGCTGTCATGTGCCTTTTACTGAGAAGTGGCTGCGTTCTGGCCACTACCATAAAGGCCTGATAGGTGGAGAGCTGCAGAGATTGTTGTCCTTCAGGAAGGTCGTCCCATCTCTACAGAGGAACTCTGGAGCTCTGTCAGAGTGGTCATCTCCCTTTCCAAGGCCCTTCTCCCCCGATTACTCAGTTTGGCTGAGTGGCCATCTCTATGAAGAGTCTCCAAACTTCCATTTAAGAATGATGGAGGCCATTGTGTTCTTGGCGACCTTCAATGCTGCAGAAATGTTTTGGTACCCTTCCCCAGATCTGTCCCTCGAAACAATCCTGTCTCGGAGCTCTACGGACAATTCCTTCAACCTCATGGCTTGGTTTTTGCTCTGACATGCACTGTCAACTGTGGGACCTTATATAAACAGGTGTTTGCCTTTTCAAATCATGTCCAATCAATTGAATTTACCACAGGTCGACTCCAATCAAGTTGTAGAAACATCTCAAGGATGATCAATGGAAACAGGATGCACCTGAGCTCAATTTCGAGTTTCATAGCAAAGGGTCTGCATTTCTTATGTAAATAAAGTATTTCTGTTTTTATTTGTAATACATTTGCGACAATTTCTAAAAAACTGTTTTTGCTTTGTCATTATGGGGTGTTGTGTGTAGATTGATGAGGGAAAAAAGCTATTTAATCAACTTTAGAATAAGGCTGTAACTTAACAAAATGTGGAAAAAGTCAAGGGGTCTAAATCCATTCCGAATGCACTGTACAGTAGGATAATGTACTGTGTATGTGTACTGTAGCATATGCACATCCAAAAGCACTCAATAAATGTCTTGTCTAGGTTACTATTTTTGTTCATTCTGAGGACAGGATTTGACCTGAATGTAATCATACTTAAAATCTCTGAAAATAACATTCAGTTTATAAATCAAATTCATCAAATTAAAGTATCTTAAAGAAAACCTCAGATGTAAAGTTCTATAATTAGCTCTATCATATTCAAAATTGCCATATGTTAGAGACAGAGAAAACAAATAGGTTCTTCTAGGAATTATCATGGACTACTGAAGCGTTCTTTAGTTTATAATGGACTACCATTAACAATTAAAAATCCTTACAGCACTAAGATATTACGCAACTGTTAATATAAGGCCACATTATTTAAGATACTTTATCAGATGGTGAATCATTCATGTGAAGATTAAAGTCGCACTCCAGACTCCTTTTCACCTCATTTATCAGCTGATTTACTTAACAAAAGGCACATCTCAATAAATGCTTGAGGTATCCTCATGACATGGTGGGACTTTCCTCTTCTTTTCTCTATTGCTCCTCTATGGTTCCTGCAAGCAAGGCGGGAGGCTGATGACATCAGAGGGCACCATAAGACCTGCTCCTTATTATTTTGGCCTACTCTTTGAAGTTTGCAAAAAAATCTACTTTGCTCAAACATATTTTTGTTCCCCTTAAGTGTGTGTACAGTACTGTATTCATATGTGGGATATTGTTTCTCAACAGGAAAAGTAAAAAAATAGCTGGAGTGCGTCTTTAAAGAGAAATCTAAAAACATGTTTTACTTCATATTCATCATCTCCAGCACCACTTCAACATCAACATACATTAACATTCAAACGTTTGATGTCACTTAGACATTTCCTTGCTTTGGTGGTGGTAAAGTGGGAGATTTGTACAGGGTAAAAGCAATTTTTTTGTCCATGAAAATAACATAAAACTGATCAGAAACACAGTGTAGACGTTGTAAATGTTGTAAATTACTATTTTAGATGGAAATGGCAGATTTTTAATGGAATACCTACACAGGCGTACAGAGGCCCATTATCAGCAACCATCACTCCTCTGTTCCAATGGCACGTTGTGTTAAGTAATCCAAGTTTATAATTTGAAAAGGCTAATTGATCATTAGAAAACCCTTTTGTAATTATGTTAGCACAGCTAAAAACTGCTGTGCTGATTTAAGAAACAATAAAATTGGCCTTCTTCAAACTAGTTGGAGCATCGGCATTTGCGGGTTCGATTACAGGCTCAAAATGGCCAGAAACAAAGACCTTTCTTCGGAAACTCGTCAGTATATTCTTGTTCTGAGAAATGAAGGCTATTCCATCTAAGCCATATCTCAGACTGGCCATAAAATAAAAAAATTAAGATGGGAAAAAGAGCGCAAGACACTGGACAGAAGAAGTTTGGAAAAAAGTGTTATGGACAGACAAATCTAAGTTTGAGGTGTTCGGATCACAAAGAAGAACATTCATGAGACAAAGAAAATTAAAATTAAAATTAAAAGATGCTGAAGGAGTGCTTGATGCCATCTGTCAAGCATGGTGGAGGCAATGTGATGGTCTGCGGGTGCTTTGGTGGTGGTAAAGTGGGAGATTTGTACAGGGTAAATGGGATCGTGAAGAAGGAAGGCCATCACTCCATTTTGCAACACCATGCCACACCCTGTGGATGGCGCTTAATTGGAGTAAAAAAAATATAAAAAAATAAACATGATTTATAACCTTGTCAACGTCTTGACTATATTTCCTATTCATTTTGCAACTCATTTCATGTTTTCATGGAAAGGACATTTCTAAATGACCCCAAACTTTTGAACAGTAGTGAATATATAAAAATTGCGTGTTTCCATGTTTTCCACAAAAAAAAGATGGAGGAAGATAAGTGTATCCAATGACATCTTAACCAATTAGTAGGCAATGCCGACTCATAATTGGTTAAAATCATACAATGCACATCGATAATGTCATATCTTCCTCTATCTTTTTTTTTTTACTGCAAAACATAGAAATGGGCAATGTTCACATATGTTGATGTTGGGGTGGTGCTGAAGATAATGAATATGAAGTTGAACAATTTTGAAATTTCCCTTTAAAGCTGCAATATTTAACTTTTTGGGTGACCTGACGAAATTCATATAGAAATGTGAGTTATATATCGGTCATTCTCATTGAAAGCAAATCTGTTCCATGTGCGCTGTATATATGCTTCCTGTTCTGAAGTTTAGATTTAGCGTCTTTTACTTTCAGTTTTGTACACCAGCCTCAAACAGATGAAAATATAATATTTATGGAAAATATATTTCACAGCGGTTTAGATGGTACAATGATACTCTACAATATAGTTGCTTGTTTTGTCACAAAACTATTACAATTTTAGCAACCAGAAAATGGTGGAGTGATTTGATCAGTCCCTAAAATGTTTGGCCCTGGCGGAGACATGGATCACCCCAGAGAACACTGCTACTCCAGCTGCTCTTTCTTCATCTGACTATGTGTTCTCTCATAGTCCAAGAGCATCTGTCATCGAAGTGGTGGCAGAGGGCTACTTATTTCTCCTAAGTGGAGATTTTCTCTTTTCTCCCTCACTCTCCTGTTCACCTCCTCATCTGAATTCCATGCTGTCACTGTTACTTGTCCACTCAAGCTTAACATTGTTGTCATCTATTGCCCACCAGGTGCCCTTAGAGAGTTCCTCAATGAGCTTGACACCTTGATAAGCTAATTTCCTGACAATGGCTCACCGCTCATTGCACTGGGTGATGTCAACCTCCCGATGTCTGCCTTCAATTAATTTATTTCCACCTCTTTCTGTCCCCTCCTTGCCTCCTTTGACCTCACCCTTTTATAGTCCCCTCCCACTCACAAGGCAGGCAATACGCTTAACCTAATCTTTACTAGATGTTGTTTGCCTATTAATCTCACTGCAACCCCTGTTCAGGTCCCTGATCAATACTTTGTTTTCTTTTCTGTCTCCTTCTCCTCCTAACATAGTCACTCAGCACCTACACAGATGGTCATGCGCCATCACAATCTTTGCTTTCTCTCTCCCACTACTCTCTCGCCTTCTATCCTATCATCTCTCCCTTCTGCTAAATCTTTCTCTCTCCTGTCTCCTGATTCTGCCTCTTTGACCCTACTCTCCTCCCTTTCAGCCTCCTATGACTCACACTGTCCCCTTTCCTCCCAGCCAGCTCAGCCTACCCGGCCTGCTCTATGGCTGAGTGATTCATTGTGAGTCAAGGGAGGAGCGGGCAGCTGAGCAAAAATGGAGGAAAAATTTACTTCCAGAGGAACTATCATCCTTTCACTCCCACCTCTCTATCTTCACTTCCACTGCTAAAGCCACTTTCTATCACTTAAAAATGTAAGCCTAACCCTAGGAAACTATTTTCCACCTTCTCCTCCCTCCTTAATCAACCACTCCCCCTCCCTCCCTCCTCCCTCTCTGTGAACCGACTTTGCATACTACTTTGAAAAGAAGGTTGACGACATCCGCTCCTCATTCACTCAGCCTTTTGAGTCCATTAGTCCTACAAACATAGAACTACCCTATGCCTTGACCACTTTCTCCCCTCTCTCTCCAGATGAAATCCTGCGACTAGTGAGGTCTGACCGCCCAACAACCTGCCTGCTTGACCCCATCCCCTTCTCCAGACCATCTCTGGAGAGCTTCTATCAATCATCACTTTCTTCATCAACTAATCCATGACAACTGGCTGGATCCCCTCTGACTTCAAAATGGCCAGAGTCGCTCCCCTCCACAAGAAACTACAGACCGGTATCCCTTCTTTATTTTCTTTCCAAAACACTTGAGCGTGCTGTCTCTGACCAACGCTCTCGCTATCTCTCAGATTGATCTTCTTGACCCTAACCAGTTACTTCCAGAGGAACTATCATCCTTTCACTCCAGGCTTCAAGACATGTCACTCAACCAAGACAGTTCTCCTTTGTGTTATGGAGGCTATCCACACTGCCAAAGCTGATTCTCTCTCCTCTGTTCTCATCCTCCTAGATCTATCCGCTACCTTCGTCACCATGAACCCTCAGCTCCTCCTCTCCATCCTCTCAGGGTTGGGCGTCTCAGGCTCTGCACACTCTTGGATTGCATCCTACCTGGTAGGTCACTCCTACCAGGTGACGTGGCGAGGATCTGTGTCTGCACCACATACTTTCAATACTGGTGTCCCCCAGGGCTTTGTTCTAGTCACCCTCCTCTTCTCTCTATACACCAAGTCACGTGGCTCTGTCATGTCCTCACATGGTCTCTCCTATCATTGCTATGCGGATGACACTCAACTACTTTTCTCGTTCCCCCTTTTTCATTGCAACAACTTTCTACTTGTGATGTGCTTGATGCCTTGATGGGGCTGATTTCCCAGATCCGTTCTTGCTGCAGCGTTCTGTTCCGCTGATTAAGGAGTCATTGACATTGATATTGATATTTTTAATCTGACTATTATCTCGGGTGCTATCCCCAGGGTTTGGAAGGCAGCCCATGTGCTCCCACTCCACAAAGTTGGTAACCCTTCCAACATAAATAATTATTGACCTATCTCGAAATTGTCTTGCCTTAATCAACTGTCAGCTTAGATCCTTCCTAGCTACGAGCTGTATTCTGTGTTCACCAGTCTGGTTTCAGGCCGGGTCATAGCACCACCTCTGCTCCAACCTTGGTGTTAAATTACGTGGTAAAGGGTATTGTAATGCTCCGGGTGTCGTGGGTGTGGAGTCAAACACGGGGAATGAAAAATTTACAACTGAAAAATGCACGACCAGGAACTAACACGTTCCTCTACTACAGAGCCGAAGGTTACAATGATTAATCCCGCACAACAAACAGGCGGGCCGGCTGTCTAAAGAAGCCCAACTAATCATCACAAACAGGTGCTACCAATAAACATACAAGGAGGGGGAGGAAAGACAATCAGTGGCAGCTAATAGGCCGGTGACGACGACCACCGAGCGCCACCCGACCGGGAAGGGAAGCCACCCTCGGTCGGACTCGTGACAGGTATGGATAGGAGGATGCACTGTGCTGCCCTCTTAATTGACTTATCGAAGACTTTCAATACTGTTGACCACTCTTTATTGATTCAAAGATTGTCTGTAATCTGTATGGATCAGGCGTCATGTAATTGGTTTGAAAATGACTTGACAGGCAGGACACAATGTGTTTTTTTTTCTTAAATCAGGTTTCTTTTAAAGAAAAATCAGGTTTCCTTGATATTACGAAAGGTGTCCCACAGGAATTTAGGTCCTGTACTGTCTATATAAACAATGTTAGTCAATCTGCAATTTTTTATATACTGTACACCTGTATTGAATTTAATTTATTATGAATCCTTATGGTTCATCATGAATTTTAATAAAGAAAACACTGAACACTATACAAAAACAGTAAACAAAATAACAACCGTGAAGCTAATGCGAGCTGCGCTGAAACAAGCCATCAACATAGACAATCACCCACAAACAAACAGTGCAACCCAGGCTACCTAAGTATGATTCTCAATCAGAGACAACTAATGACACCTGCCTCTGATTGAGAACCATACTAGGCCGAAACATAGAAATACCCAAATCATAGAAAAACAAACAGACTGCCCACCCCAACTCACGCCCTGACCATACTAAATAATGACAAAACAAAGGAAATAAAGGTCAGAATGTGACAGATCCTCATTACTCTTCCTGGGGTCCAGCAACATAAGACAGTTACATACAGTTTAAAATACTATACAACATTACATTTCATGACACCTTACCCAACACATTTAGTGTGTTCCCTTCAAGGCAAACCTGCTCCAGCTCCTTCAAGTTAGATGGGTTCCGCTGGTGTACAGCAATTTTTAAGTCATATCACAGATTCTCAATTGGATTGAGGTCTTGGCATGGACTAGGCCATTTAAATTCCAAGACATTTAAATGTTTCCCCTTAAACCACTTGATTGTTGCTTTAGCTATATGCTAAGGGTCATTGTCCTGCTGGAAGGTGAACCTCCGTCCCAGTCTCAGATCTCTGGAAGACTAAAACTGGTTTCCCCTAAGAATTGTCCTGTATTTAGCGCCATCTATCATTCCTTCACTTCTGACCAGTGAAAAACATCCCCACAGCATGATGCTTCCACCACCATGCATCACTGTGGGGATGGCGTTCTCAGGGTGATGAGAGGTGTTGGGTGTGCGCCAGACATAGCGTTTTCCTTGATGGCCAAAAAGCTCAATATTAATCTCATCTGATTAGAATCCTTCTTCCATATGTTTGGGGAGTCTCCCCCATGCATTTTGGCAAACACCAAATGTGTTTGCTTATTTTTTTCTTTAACCTCTCTAGGGTATGTGGGACGCCAGGGTCCCACCTGGCCAACATCCAGTGAGATTACAGAGCAGAAATACAGAAATACTCATTATAAAAATTCAGAAAAGATACAATGATTTTACATAGGTTTAAAGATGAACTTCTTGTGAATCCAACCACGTTGTCAGATTTTAAAAATGCTTTACGGCAAAAGCATACCTTATAATTACTTGAGAACAGAGCCCAGCAGACAAATCATTACAAACAGTAACCAGACAAGTAGAAGAGTTACACAAGTCAGAAATAGAGATAAAATTAATCACTTACCTTTGATGATCTTCATATGGTTGCACTCAGAAGACATTAATTTATTAAATAAATGTTCCTTTTGTTCGATAAAGTCTCTCTTTATATCCGAAAACCTCAGTTTTGTTCACGCGTTTTCTTCAGCAATCCACAGGCTCAAACGCAGTCAAAACAGGCAGAAATAAAATCCAAATTGTATCCGTAAAGTTCATAGAAACATGTCAAACAATGTTTATATTCAATCCTCAGGTTGTTTTTAGCCTACATAATCGATAATATTTCAACCGGACAATAATGTCGTGAATATAAAAGGTAAACAAGAAATGTACTCTCTCGGTCGCACGCATGAAAAAGCTTTGTGACACGGCAGGGTCCACTCAATCAGACTGCTCTTACTCACCGTTTTTCAGAATACAAGCCTGAAACAATTTCTAAACACTGTTGACATCTAGTGGAAGGCATAGAAGTCATAACTGCAATTTGTCCTAAGTCAATGGATACTGTAATGACATTGAATAGAAAACTACAACAACAAAATAAATCCTACTTCCTGAATGGATTTTTCTCAGGTTTTTGCCTGCCAAATCAGTTCTGTTATACTCACAGACACTTTTAACAGTTTTGGAAACTTTAGAGTGTTTTCTATCCAAATCTACCAAATCTATCCAAATCAATATGCATATCCTATCTTCTGGGCCTGAGTAGAAGGCAGTTTAATTTGGGAACCCTTTTCATCCAAAATTCCAAATGCTACCCCCTACCCTAGAGAAGTTAAGCAATGGCTTTTTTCTGGCCACTCTTCTGTAAAGCCCAGCTCTGTGGAGTGTATGGCTTAAAATGGTCCTATGGAGAGATACTCCAATCTCCACTGTGGAGCATTGCAGTTCCTTCAAGGTTATCTTTGGTCTCATTGTTGCCTCTCTGATTAATGCCCTCCTTGCATAGTCCGTGAGTTTTGATGGACGGCCCTCTCTTGGCAGTTTTGTTGTGGTGCCATATTCTTTCCATTTTTTAACAATGTATTTAATGATGCTCCGTGGGATTTTCAAAGTTCCAGATATTTTTTGTAACCCAACCCTGTTTGGAGAGCTCCTTGGTCTTCATAGTGCCGCTTTCTTGGTGGAGCCCCTTGCTTAGTGGTGTTGCAGACTCTGGGGCCTTTCAGAACAGGTGTATATATACTGAGATCATGTGACAGATCATGTGACACTTAGATTGCACACAGATGGACTTTATTTAACTAATTATGTGACTTCTGATGGTAATTGGTTGCACCAGATCTTATTTAGGGGCTTCATAGCAAAGGTGGGTGAATATATATGCACACACCACTTTTCCATTTTTTATTTGTCCTAATATTTTTAAACAAGTTATATTTTTACTTTCACTTCACCAATTTGGACTATTTTGTGTATGTCCATTACATGAAATCCAAATAAAAATACATTTAAATTACAGGTTGTAATGAAACAAAATATGAAAAATGCCAAGGGGGGTGAATACTTTCGCAAGCCACTGTAAATGAATGCAGCTGTTTATCATAGCACAGAACACTTATTACAGGCGATAGGTTCAGTACACATCACTGCATTCTGTATTAGAAAGTAAACTGGCCCTCTTTGGGGTCTCATTGATCAAGGCATTGCATTCTTTTTGTTTATAAAACCCTCCTGCGTAAACCTCCGCCGTACCTTACTTTATTGTTATCTTACAGATGTACGAGATACCACACTCAGTCTCAGGGATGGCTAAATTTGGAGATCCCTTCGAACTCCACTGAGAGGTAAATCTGCTTTTAGTTTATTTACACCTTACTTATGGAATTATCTCCAATGCTCTCTAAAATTTGATGAATTGCTGCCTCTAGGGCAATTCAACAAGACTTATTGACCATTTACTGAAAAATGTGTTTGTTTTCTATGATCGTGTTTTGCTTTGATGTGTATTGACGTGTATAATGATGTGTATAATGGTGTGCATAATGTTTATTGATATGTATTGATGTGTATAATGATGTGTATAATGTATTTTGATATGTATTGATGTGATGCAGGGCTCATCTGTGACAGAAACCTTGGTCTCAGCAGATTCCCTGTCAAAATAATGGTTAAATAAGAGAGAAGGGAATTGCTCAGAATATGCCATTTCAACTGCATAAATAAAACAGGGTAAATCTAGAGCTCTGCTTGTAGTATAGTATTGGGGAAAAGGGAATGAATTAATATGTCTTTGCACTGAATTAGATTGGCCAATTTAGGCCCCAACATGTGAGCAAGGAACATGACACTATGCAGTGGGATACCAGTAGCTTAGCAGCCTGATGAGGATGATGTCTTCATCCATGTTCTCACTTCCAGAGGTGCTTCTGGCCTGGGGGCTGTGGGTTACTGCTGTAGATGTGAATAACATAATATTGATTTAGTATGATGACATGTTTATTAGGGTCAACATGCAACGTTGTTCTCTGGGAGTAGAATAACACTGTGTGTTGATATTGGATGTTTGATGAGCCTCACACTTAAAAATGATTTATGTTGCTTTTACATGCACAATAAAAATGGAATTATATATTTCTTCGTCACCTTCAAGGTGCGACTTTTAGGTTCATAATCTATTTGCTTCCTTCGACAAATGACACACATGCTAATGCACGTGAGAAGAATAAATAACTGTTTATCACTTGCCTACTCAAGGAGTGTGTGTTAATGTATTATCGCAACATACAGTATATGAAGCAAAACTCAAAAGGATACAATGTTCTATGTTAATGTATGCTTTCAAGTAGATCAACATATATTGAACAGGTTATGTGGATCAACATAGATGAACAAATCAAATAATCCTCTGAAACGGTCTGATCCTACCCTGTTTACTTTTCTGTAAAGTCAAAGTACGAAATGTAAACATTTAAGTGTTTAAACCATTTGGAGTATGGTGAACTAGAAAGCTTATCATTTTCAAGATAGTCATCTTATCCTTACAGTCTTTAGCATAATTAATGCGAGAATCGCATTACAATAAAATATGCCACTGCAGTTGACATTTAAAAATCACTTGATATTTAATTTGACAAGAATAAAAGGGGATGAAAGCTTGTAGCTCCTTCCAGATGAACAAGACAAACAAGAGCATTGGTTGGATCTTGATTTCGACAGAAACAATTTGTCTATTGTGATGAGCACCACCTTCAATTCTGGCTAGCTCATCAGAATCCATGGACAAGGGTTTAAGTAAAGATTATTGTACAATACTGTAGTTCACAGCCGCATGCTTTTGAAAGGCTGTGATGATTATGGTCTAAAGCCCCGGTTTAGCTCAAGTGGGTGAGTGTATCTGGCCTATGTGAGCATGGATGAGGTGTCTCTTTTCAATAGATTATTACATTCTTACAATAAAGACATCTTGTAGATTCTGTAGTTAGATAAACATCAGAGCAGTTCCCGAGGCACTTTGATAGCTTGTCAAGTTTATTTTAACCAAAAAACAAACAACAATAACAACCACCACAAAACTATGATAAAAACTTAAGTGAACGGCTTGTATTTTATTCCCATTGTCTATAAAAGTACTATAAAAGTAAAACAACTTTTGCAAATCAAATAGTATTTTCTGTCATTCCTGTCTTTACAAGTACTCTCAACTCTCCTCCACTTCCGCAGTGGGAGGATCTGCTTTGTCTTTGTCTAATATCCCCACCAGAGTTTTGAAGGACGGCCCCCACTCGCTGAGGTATCTGAAGTCCTCACGGCCGTCCACCGTCCACGACTCGATGGAGCTCAGCGACTCTGCCACTGACCCATCCCCCTCGTAGGCGTATGTAGCCAGCGAGTCATACGGGGGAGCAGAGAAACCCAGGTGGTTCTCCTGGAGACGCTGGTGAATATAGTCCCTGATGATGTTAGTGCTGCCTTCTGTGGTAGGGGTTGACCCATTGATCTCAGTTTGAGTGGTGACATCTGACCATGACCCTGTGCCCCGGCGGAGCATGTTCTCCTTTATGGCCTTGGTGTTCCTCAGCGTGCCCATGTCGAAGGCGTGGGTGTCCTCCTCGCCTCCCCCCTCGACGTCATAGTGGACCACGTTGTCCCGGATGTCCTCCTTAGACGACATCAATGTCTCCCTCTTCTTCTGCCGTCTCAGGCCTACGTAGAGCACCACGATCACTACAATACAAAAGAAACAAGCGCACCACGATCAATACAATACAAAAGAAACAAGCGCACCACTATCAATACAATACAAAAGAAACAAGCGCACCACACCCCCACCATTTTATCGTCTCCATACAAAGATGTACTGCAGTGAAAATATACAGTGACGTGCATTTCAAGAGCTTTTCAAGGTACTGTAGGAGGCAATGGGAAGAAAGACAGTGGGATGTCATGTGTGAGGAGCCATTAGTTAATTTCCTCTTTTCTTCAGCCATTCTTTTTTTCAGCAGGAGAACTTAAAGGAATCACAGCCTGAGGCCAGCCGTGATCCATTTCTGACATGCCATCTGTCACTATTGTACTGAGGCAGCAGTCAGACAGGATGAAAGGCTGTTTCACAATGCTTTCATCTCTCCTTCTCCCTCCCTCTCTCTTCCAGCCTCCCAGTGGCAGAGAGTAGGGAGTACAACACAGCAGTTTACTCCACACTACTGTAGTGCTCACTGTGTTATGTTATTCAATAGTAAGAGATTATAGTAGGAGAAAGTAGGAGAAAGTAGTAGGAGAAAGTAGGGAGTAATTGATGGACCAAGATAAGTGAGCTAAATCGACCTACAAGTATGATTATGGGATTGTTTCAAGGGCCATTTTTTAAATTGTAACGGTCAATTTAATAACATTACTGTATGTTAGGACTTCAGCTCCCCCTAGTGTAAAATTGTACACATTAACATTATGATAATGTACATTTACAGTCTATAGCAGGTAATTAACACTTGGAGGAAGCCGTTATTGACATTATTGCTATTTATCATCGTCAAGGTGGGTGTCAAATGGAAATAATATTCTGTATACTGTACGTCCAGAAATACTGTGTTTCTACACTATAATCTCTGACTGACAGACATAACTTACCCAGGAGTATGACCATGCACAGTAAAATGGCCATCACTGCCCCGGTGCTGAGACCCACTGGTAGAAAGACTGCTTCTGCCGTGCAGGACAGGAGGGAACCATCGGTCTCACAGGCACACACGCGGACAGTGAGGGTGCCAGTGCTGCTCTGGGCTGGGTAGCCACTGTCCTCCACCACCACAGGCACCACGTAGTACTCCTGGACCCGCCTCTGGAACCCCACACGCTTGGTCACTATCCCCGCTGTGTTGTCTGGAAACAAAATGACACAACCATTAACCCTACATGTCTTAAATCAATAAATCAATCAATCTGGTCTGGAACCCTATACGTGTGGTCACTGTCCCCGCAGTGTTGTCTAAAAACCAAATGAGGGATCATCAAAGAGTGTTCACCCGTGATGCAACAGAGAGTACTTACATGTATTTACATAGTCACATTTACATTTAAGTCATTTAGCAGATGCTCTTATCCAAAGCAATTTACACTTAGTGCATTCATCTTAAGATAGCTTTTTTATTTTTTATTTATCCTTTATTTAACTAGGCAAGTCAGTTAAGAACAAGTTCTTCTTTACAATGACAGCATACCAAACCCTAACCCGGACAATGCTGGGCCAATTGTGCGCCGCCCTATGGCACTCCCAATCACGGACGGTTGTGATACAGCCTGGAAACAAACCAGGGTCTGTAGTGACGTCTCCACCACTGAGTTGCAGGGCCTTAGACTGGGCCCCCCGAGCTAGGTATCACAGTTGTAGTGAGTACATTTTTCAGAAAACTCTGTGCTGGTAGGAAAAGACAAATGCACATGTTTTGTTTTCAGAAGATGGGCAGGGACTCTGCTGTCGTAGCATCAGAGGGAAGCTAGTTCCATCATTGGGGTGCCAGGACAGAGTAGAGCTTTGATTGGGATGAGCAGGAGCTGACCTCCTGTAGGATTGGGATGGCCAAGAGACCTGAGGTGTCAGAACAAAGAGCTCGGGTTGGGGTGTGGGGTTTGAGCATAGCCTAAATGTAGAGAGGGGCAGTTCCCCTTGCTGCTCCCTAGGCAAGAATCATGGTCTTCTAGTCGTACTCTATGGATGTTGTAGAGTGTGAACCTGCAGTTCTTTGTTTAGGGAGAAATATAGGGCACATACTAAAGATTGACATTGCCTCCGGTCTTGTACAGTTGAAGTCGGAAGTTTACATACACTTAGGTTGGAGTCATTAAAACTAGTTTTTCAACCACTCAACAAATTTCTTGTTAACAAACTATAGTTTTGGCAAGTCGGTTAGGACATCTACTTTGTGCATGACACAAGTCATTTTTCCAACAATTGATTACAAACAGATTATTTCCCCTATAATTCACTGTATCACAATTCCAGTGATCAGCAGTTTACATACACCAAGTTGACTGTGGCTTTAAACAGCTTGGAAAATGCCAGAAAATGATGTCATGGATTTAGAAGCTTCCGACGGGCTATGACATAATTTGAGTAAATTGAAGGTGTACCTGTGGATGTATTTCAAGGCCTACCTTCAAACTCAGTGCCTCTTTGCTTGACATCATGGGAAAACCAAAATATATCAGCCATTGTAGACCTCCACAAGTCTGGTTCATCCTTGGGAGCAATTTCCAAACGTCTGACGGTACCACGTTCATCTCCTCAGGAAGGAGACACGTTCTGTCTCCTAGAGATGAACGTAGTTTGGTGCGAAAAGTGCAAAACAATTACGGAACAACAGCAAAGGACCTTGTGAAGATGCTGAAGGAAACAGGTACCAAAGTATCTATGGCCACAGCAAAACAAGTCCTATATCGACATAACCTGAATGGCCGCTCAGCAAGGAAGAAGCCACTGCTCCAAAACCGCCATAACTACGGTTTGCCACTGCATATGGGGACAAAGATCGTACTTTTTGGAGAAATGTCCTCTGGTCTGATGAAACAAAAATAGAACTGTTTGGCCATAATGACCATCGTTATGTTTGGAGAAAAAGGGGGATGCTTGTAAGCCGAAGAACACCATCCCTCGTGAAACACGAGGGTGGCAGCATCATGTTGTGGGGGTGCTTTGCTACAGGAGGGACTGGTGCACTTCACAAAATAGATGGCATCATGAGTGAGGAAAATTATGTGGATATATTGAAGCAACATCTCAAGACATCAGTCAGGAAGTTAAAGCTTGTTCACAAATGGGTCTTCCAAATGGACAATGACCCCAAGCATACTTCCAAAGTTGTGACAAAATGGCTTAAGGACAACAAAGTCAAGGTATTGGAATGGCCACAAAGCCCTGACCTCAATCCTATAAAAAGTGTGTGGTCAGAACTGAAAAAGCGTGTGCTAGCAAGGAGGCCTACAAACCTGACTCAGTTACACCAGCTCTGTCAGGAGGAATAGGCCAAAATTCACCCAACTTATTGTGGGAAGCTTGTCGAAGGCTACTCGAGATGTTTGACCCAAGTTAAACAATTTAAAGGCAATGCTACCAAATACTAATTCAGTGTATGTACACTTCTGACCCACTGGGAATGTGATGAAAGAAATAAAAGTAAAAAATAATTCTCTCTACTGTTATTCTGACATTTCACATTCTTAAAATAAAGTGGTGATCCTAACTGACCTAAGACAGGGAATTGTTACTAGGGTTAAATGTCAGGAGTTGTGAAAAGCTGAGTTTAAATGTATTTGGCGTATGTAAACTTCCGACTTCAACTGTATCTAGAATGTCAGTTTTCCAGTGCCTTATTTGAAATGAGGTGATGGTGAGTACTTAGCATGTACAAAAAAAAATAAAACACAGGCCTTGTGTTTTTACAGAGACGACGTGTCGATGTGCCTTGCCTCGTCTCCATCACCAGGATAGTGGTGGTGAACTGACTCTGTCACACAGCATTCCCTCTGCCTGGCTGGACGAATATCTCATTTGACAAGGTAGGAGCCATTATGGCACACCTTGTGCCTGTTTGCTGCGAAGGCCATGAGCACCTCTGTCTCTCTGAATCAGCTCTGGTATTTATGTGTTACTGTGTTAGAAAAATACGAACGGAGGATGGTGAGGTAGGAAGGCTGTAGGGGTTAGCAAAAAGTAGAAAATTCCACCCTGGCATCCCCTGGGTTGTGACAAAAAAACCTGAACATCTATTAATTCAATACCAATTGTTAGTGGATATTGTAGGGAGTTAGTATCAAGAAAGCAGATTTGAAGCGAGTCACTGGCATGGCATCGTAATAGATAGTCTGTATATAATATACAGAGACTTGCAGAGACTCTCTTCTCTCACTCCATCTCTTTCTCTGTCCCCTCCTTCACATTCTCTCCATCTCTTTCTCTGTCCCCTCCTTCACATTCTCTCCATCTCTTTCTCTGTCCCCTCCTTCACATTCTCTCCATCTCTTGCTCTCTTTCATCCATTCCTTTATTTCTCTGAAGAAAAAAAAAACCTGGCTTACTTCCAAAGTCTCGCACAGTGAAATTCCTGTTTCTGATTTCCCTGGGGGACTTGAAGAAGAACTTCTGTCCAACAGTGGGAAGATCCTTGTCCGTAGCATTGATGGTCTGAATTACCTGGTAAAGCACAAAGAGCTTTAAACTACAGAATATGCCCAGAAACAAGTGGAGAGACAATTATCACAATTATTATATTTCTCTTTCATACACACACACACACACACACACACACACACACACACACACACACACACACACACACACACACACACACACACACACACACACACACACACACACACACACACACACACACACACACACACACACACACACAACCTTTATCACAAAGGAGCTGTTCTTGCCTGGCCTACTTTTGCATTTTCACAGACAAACGTGTCAAAGAGAATGGTGAGCTCCGGAGGGAACTCGTTGACATCCAGCACATTGACTGTGACTGTGACCTTGTTGGATAGGAGAGGGTTGTCTGCAGAATCAAAGAAAACAGTAATCATACAACACATAATAAATACACCATGCACATAGTGGACCTCAGTGAGCATCACAAATGAGTGAGCATTGCAAAAGCTCTTTCTCTCATGTCTGAACTGCTTTGTAAAACAAACAGTGTTGTGTTTACAGTAGCTTGATGAAAGATGTAACAGTGTCTGTTTACGCTTTAAACTGCAGGCCTCATACAAGTAATATTAAATTGACAATGAAATAACATGAGAATACTTGAAAATAGAGTCATTGACAAATAATAACATGTTTTCATAGAAAAACAAATGGCTGCACAGTCAAATTATAAGAAATGAATAATATGTGTTGATTGTATTGTGTGATTTTCTAATAATGCTAATGAATTTGTAAAAATCCATTGAAAAGATTCCCATTCAATAAACTTCTCTTTCAGAGGAAAAATAGCATTTAGTTCATTGAATCTGTTGAGCTGCTTTACTGTAAGCATCAGTCAATTTCACTAGATGGTGCCACAAGTATGGAACCCTGTGTGTGTCTGAGACTACGGTATGGCCTGCTTTGTGCAATCTCTTCCCAAATTACTTGCACCAGGACCCTTATTCACAAGCGTCTCAGAGAAGTACTGATTGATCTAGGATCAGGGCCCCCGTCTTGTTCATTATGATTTTGAAGGCACAACTGATTCTAGACCATTTAGACAGTTTAGACAATTTGGACATGGATTGTGTATGTGTGCTATTCAGAGAGTGAATGGGAAATACAAAAAATTTAAGTGCCTTTGAATGGGGTATGGTTGTAGGTGCCAGACGCACCAGTTTGAGTGTGTCAAGAACTGCAACGCTGCTGGGTTTTTTCCTGTGTATATCAAGAATGGTTAACCATAGAAACCATAAATGCATAGAAACTGTAAATGACTTGGTAACAGGAAATCTCTTGGACATTAGAGAAACCTTGAGGGAATCTTATGTGAGTTAGGAAATTATGTTCATTTGATAAGGAAGAATATACAAACCCTTGCAGAGAGCATATCCAACTGACAATCTCTTAGAAAAAAACATTAACTATTAACTACTATTTGACTATTAAAAATAACTGGTTTTGTCATAAGATGTAGGGGAAGTTGGAGCATAACTAACAAAATGAAGTTTAACTAAAAGTTTAACTAACGCTTGATCCAGTAGAAGCTAATATAGAATTTACAAGAGACAAAATTCAGAAATTCCACAACACAACTGCAGGGTCATGTCTTAAGTGTAAATCTAATAAGTATTCCATATTCCATGCTTTCTGGGAATGCTATAAAGTCCGGAAGTTGTGGACAGAGCTAGAAAGTTGGCTGTCAGAAGTATTACAATGTAAACATACTTTCAATCTGTCTGTCTGCATATTTCAAGACATGGTATATGGGGGTGTATTGAGATACACGATGGTTTGGATGATCCTCCTCATCACTAAAAAACTTGTTATGGCTGGGGGCAGTATTGAGTAGCTTGGATGAATAAGGTGCCCAGAGTAAACTGTATGCTACTCAGGCCCAGTTGCTAATATATGCATATTATTAGTAGATTTTGATAGAAAACACTCTGAAGTTTCTAAAACTGTTTGAATGATGTCTGTGAGTATAACAGAACTCATATGGCAGGCAAAAACATGAGAAGAAAATCTAACCAGGAAGTGGGAAATCTGAGGTTTGTCGTTTTTCAACTCTTTGCCTATCGAATAGACAGTGTCTATGGGGTCAAATTGCACTTTCTAAGGCTTCCACTAGATGTCAGAACCTTTTTTGATGCTTCTACTGTGAAGTGGGGGCGAATGAGAGGGGAATGAGTCAGAGGTCTGGCAGAGTGGCATGAGCTGACCACGCACGTTCACGTGATAGTTAGCTTGAGCTCCATTGCAATTCTACAGACAAAGGAATTCTCCGGTTGGAACATTATTGAAGATTTATGTTTAAAAAATATAGACTAAAAACTTGGAAATCAATCAATCCACCATTATTAACAGAATGGAAAAATCTAAATCTAAGTGTGTGGGTTACTAAGAGAATCAAAATGGTGCAGTTTCAGGTGTTAGCAGTTAATGTTACTGTTCAAAACCACAGACCCCAAAGCAAATCAGGAAGAGTAAAATAGGTTTGTTCAAAGAGGACGAATCATAGATGTTATGCTGAGAGGTAGATGTTCATTCTCCCCTGTCCTCAGTGATTCTCTTCAGTGATTCTCCCCACAGAACAAAGAGACAGGATGTACTTTATAACAAAGCCCTAGCCTGTGGTTGACCAATTAGAATTCCTTGTAAGAAAACTAGGCCATTGGCCAAATAACAAGTATCCTATTTCAGGTTCAATGTATAAACAATTTGGACCAATGATAACTTGCCAAGTAGATATGAGTCCCAGACTGAAATTCCTTCCATGTCTCTGACCCATTAATCCTTAATCCCCTGTTACAGAAAAACCCTATTTCCATTGATTGTTAGTACTCCATTGACTTTTAGTCCTCTATTGACCTCTCGTCCTCTGCGTTGTGTATTTATCTTCAAAATATTCTTACACAGGCCATGGGCGCTAGAGATGGGGATGTGTGCTAGTTGGTCTGGGCAGGTGTGATGTAGTTGATGTTTGTAAATATTGTTTGTGTGTGTACATTTTGTATTGTTTATAAAAGAATAAACACATCTTACAAAAAAAGAATGGTCCACCACCCAAAGACCATCCAGCCAACATGACAAAACTGTTGAAAGCATTGGAGTCAACATGGACCAGCGTCCCTGTGGAACACTTTCAACATATTGTAGAGTCCATGCCTCGATGAATTGAGTCTGTTCTGAGGGCTAAAGGGGGTGCAATTCAATATCCTAATGTTTTGTACACTCAGTGTATATTAACACATATTATATACTGTACATATTTACCCTTTGTCCTATACTTACTAACTTTAGTGGCCACAACAAAGATATTGTGCTGCCTATTACTCTCTCTGTCCAACATCTCGGTGGTGGAGATGGTCCCTTCCACAGTATCAATGTCAAAGCAGCCGTCCACAGGCCTCTTCCACTCAATAGAGTATCTACAAAACATTCACAAAAAACATGAATACATTTTTTTTAAACTACTGAACATGATTTCTTCAACCTCACACAGCATCTTTCATTCAATATTTACATCTGAACTATTCTTTCCACACCTTCATTCTGTATTTGCATGTACAGTGCCTTCAGAAAGTATTCATACCCCTTGAATTATTCCACATTTTCTTGTGTTGCAGCCTGAATTAAAAATGGAATCAATATTCAATTCAGGCTGTAACACAACAAAATGTGGAATAAGTCAAGAGGTATAGTCAAGGGGTATGAATACTTTCTGAAGGCATAATGACAACGTGAAAATGACAATGTGAAAACAATACTTGTAGAAGCACCTTTAGCAACAATTAATAAAGCTGTGAGTCTTTCTGGTAAGTTTCTAAGACTTACAACACCTGGATTGTGCAACATTTGCCCATTGTTCTTTTCAAAATTCTTCAAGATTTGTCAAATTGGTTGTTGATCATTGCTAGACAGACAACCATTTTCAGGCCTTGCCATGGATTTTCAGCAGATTTAAGTCAAAACTGTAACTCTGTGACTCAGGAACATTAACTGTCTTCTTGGTAAGCGTTGTGTTTTAGGTTATTGTCCTACTAAAAGTTGAATTCATCTCTGGTGGAAAACAGACTAAAGCATGTTCTCCTCTAGGGTTTGGTCTGTGATTGTCTCCATTCCATTTCTTTTTTATCTTGAAAAACTCCCCAGTCGTTAACGATTGCAAGCATACCCACAACATGATGCAGCCACCACTATGCTTGAAAATATGGAGAGTGGTACAATGTGTGGCATTGGATTTGCCCCAAACATAACACTTTCTATTCAGGACAAAAAGGTAATTGCTTTGCCACTTTTTGGCAGTATTACTTTAGTGACTTGTTGCAAACAGGACGCATGTTTTGGAATATTTAAAAAAGATCTGTACAGGCTTCCTTCTTTTCACTCTGTCAATTAGGTTAGTATTGTGGAGGAACTACAATGTTGTGGTGTAACGACTTTTCTCCTATCACAGCCATTAAAGTCTTTAACTGTTTGAAAGTCACCATTGGCCTCATGGTTAAATCAATGAACTGTTTCCTTCCTCTCAACGGAGTTAGGAAGGATGCCTTTATCTTTGTAGTGATTGGGTATATTGATACACCATCCGAAGTATAATGAATAACTTCACCATTCTCAAAGAGATATTCAAGGTGCCCTATCATGCGAGGCATTGGAAAACCTCATTGTGGTTAAATATGTGTTTGAAATTCACTGCTTGACTGAGGGACCTTGAAGATAATTGTATGTGTGGGGTACAGAGATGAGGTAGTCATTCAAAAAACATCCAGTCCATGCAACTTATTATGTGACTTGTTAAGAACATTTTTACTCCTAAGTGTACTTAGTCTTGCCATAACAAAGGGGTTTAATACTTATTGACCAAAGACATTTCAGCTTTTCATTTTTTATTAATTTGTCAACATTTTGAAAAAAACGATGACATTATGGGGTATTGTGTGTAGGGCAGTGACCAACAAAATCTCAATTTAAACTATTTTAAATTCAGGCTGTAACACAACAAAATGTGGAAAAAGTCAAGGGGCGTGACTACTTTCTGAAGGCACTGTAATAGAACATCTGAATGTAATAGGTCTACAGAGATAGATAGGCCTAAATAATGTATTGGTCCCGAAGGAGAAATGTCCTAACGATTAGTCAAATAAAGATCCAGGCAATGACCGCAAACATTACACAGAAGAATAATCACTCTCTTTTCATGTAGAAACTAGGGATGCGTCCCAAACAGCACCTTATTCCCTATATAGTGCACTTCTTATGACCAGACCCTGATCAAAAGAAGTGCACTATGTAGGGAACATAATGCCATGTGGTTGTGTTCTGATCAGCATTCTAGTTTGTTTATGTTTTTCATGTCCCATGAAAACAATGACAAATGTAATGCTTTAAAATATTAAGCAGACATCACAAAGATGGCCTTTTTGAGCAAGGTGAATTACTGCCTCCTCCATTTCTAGCAAGACATTAAATATTCATCGATAACAAAAAACACTGCTGGGCCACAACGTATTTGTATGTTCTTGCGCAAGAGATGTCCTGCATCTCACGCTCTGTCTCTCAACACCAACAGAGTGGAAGTCAACTGTACTTGAAAACCATTTGGAAGAAGAAGAAAAACAACAAGTCAAATGTATATTAGTTGTCAGTGTTCATAAACTCTGAGGAGCAAAGTGTGTCTCTGTTGGTTAAATCAAACATCCAACACTCCAGTCACCAGACCAAAATTCTCCCATCTCGCTAAATAGATACAGTAAAGTTGATCTATGTTGACAGCTTTTTCTTTTTGCCATTTAAGGTGCCGGATGCAGGTGCCCAATTGGAAAATACCTCAATCCATCATGGTCCCATTGTTCAACACCAGCCTTGATGAATCACTTTTTGATTAACCATACAGTAGGTAAATAGGACTTACTATACATGTATGTATAAATGTATTCACCTAACTGCGCTGGTACTTGCATCTAGGTCCTGCGCTGTAACAGATCCAATGATGGTGCTCACAGGAGTGTCCTCATACACATCTATGGTGTAAGAGGTCTTAGTGAACACAGGGGGTTCATCCACATCCAGCACGTTGACCTTCACGGTGGCTGTGTCTTTGAAGGGGCCCCGGTGCAGGAACCGGGGATCCAGGTGAGCGTTGGAGGCCTCCACTTTAAAGGTGTATGATCTTTTGGTTTCGTAGTCGAGATGCTGAAAGAGAATGAATGAAAGGTGAAATGCATTTATTATTCATAGTAATCAAATCAACATAGAATCACTATTTATAAAATCATTCACATCGTCAAAATCAGAATGCATTTCATGTCAATGTTCTGTGATATGAATATACTGTGTGCAATGGTCAAATATAGTGCTTGGTTCAGTTTGTTAACACCTCTGTTAGGTTTAGTATGCTCAACAGACACGGAAGTCAAGCACTTTGATATGGAAATATGTACGTTAACTGCGCCAACCAAGATTGATTTATGTTAAATGGGTAAAAAATAGTTGGATTCAATGTTCTTTTATCAACACAGACACATGTTCTTCAGTGTCTGAGTTTTTAAGCAATTTGAGACTTGAAAAGCCCCAATGTTTGGGGTTTTAACACATTTTCATGGAGACACTTTGAGAACCGCTTTCTGACCCTATTTTACAGTCTCACATTAACTCAGCTGGGTCCCTAGTTAGCGTTGACAGCAGAGCAGTTTTCACTGTCAACACACACACAGCAGTCCCTGTCTGGGACACACACATGCAAAAGCCTGGTTGTCTGCGGAATGGGCAGCCACCCTGCTGACTGCATAACAAGCAGACAGACAACAGGACTGTGCAGGAGATGCAGGAGGATAGACACCACAGCATGTGTGCCATCCCATCCAAAAAGCACCGCTCAGCGTTACCTGCAGGGAACACAATTCTTGCAACATTGCAAATTAGCAGGGACAATATTCCTTATCTGGAAAGTGAAGCCATCCGTTTTTGGTTTGGGCCTATATCCTCTTACTCTACCTCCCACCTCCCACCCACAACCTAGTGACAATTCCTTCTTATTAACGGCACAGAGGTGTCAATTACAGTATTTGTGCCAGGAAGCTCCTGCTGTTTTTACTGTGCCCTCCTAGGTGCCTGACTCATCATCAAGGAGATCCATGGGTAAGCATAGCACCTCAACCTCCCACTTCACGTGTGATGGAACACTTTTTCAAATTCACTGATAACCTACATGGTAAAAACTGTTTTTGGAATATGCCAGAGTTTGGCTTGGAAAGAGATAATATTATCTAAAATAAATAAAATAGATGACTGTGGTTGATATTCTAACGTACAAAGGTTTGACATTTCCATATCAAAGTGCTTGACTTCCTGCATACTACAGTTTTTTTTATATAATCGCTTTGGTGCTATTTTGGTTGTAATCGATAACTCCTGGAGTCTTGAAGCATATCATAAATTGGGCGTGCATTCAGGCCTAAACTAAATCCAGCACTGTCCAATGTAGAAACAAAGTATAGACCCAATATCTTGACACATAAATACATTTAGAGGCCATTTGAATCCCACAGACGGTTTATCTATCGTTTCACTAAAATCTTTTATTTTGACGGGGTCGATTACCCCTTGAAATGGTTACTCTTCCAAAACCTCTTGTCACAAACTGTGGCAAACTTTGGCTGAGCCCTCTCCAAATCAGCCATTTTGCATACTTTCCTCCATCACCTGGGCTTTCACAGTTTTACAGGGGCTGTTTTAGCAGGACCAGATAGAGAGCAGGAAGAAACATATCACTAACAAGGATGGCTATGATACAAACAGCTACAAATAGATGGCTCTAAAATTTCAGAAGGCAAAAGTGCCTTTGTATAGTCCCACTATGTATTTGCAAGAAAGTGCCTAATGTTTTGAATGTTCATTGTCAACATCCAGACTAGTGCAAGTAGCGCTTTGATGTACTTACAGTATATCGAGGTAACTCACAGAGCTGCAAGATACACACCCCATCTGTGAATAATAATATAATCCCAGCCCAGACGAGACATGCACTCAAACCCAGTTCAAAATGCTTTGGTGCAACTATCCACTTATGTGAAGATAGGATACCAGTATTTGGGAGTCTGTGGGCCACAGAGAGAGAGAAGAAGCTGTTGTAAAGGGGATTTCTAAAGGGATTCCTGCTTGTCACATCCCATCAGGAGTTGTGTTGTCTGATCATAGCCTCAAATGTATTCATTTTAGGCTAAACCAAAACACATCCAAGCACTTTCCTGAAGAAAATATAAAAATAAATGTTTAGACTGCCAGAAAATAGGGATCATCAATTTCTCCATATTTCCTCATGGTTAGGTTCTGAGGATGGTTTGTAGTTGTATCAAGGCACAAGGCGAGACCCAAATGCAGACACAGGAGGCAGGTTGGAGTCTTACAGTGTTTATTAACCCAAAGGGGTAGGCAAGAGAATGGTCGTGGACAGGAAAAAAGGTCAAAACCAGATCAGAGTCCAGGAGGTACAGAGTGACAGGCAGGCTCGTGGTCAAGGCAGGCAGAATGGTCAGGCACGTGGGTACAAAGTCCAGAAACAGGCAAGGGTCAAAACCGGGAGGACTGGAAGAAGGCGAATGCAAAAAGCAGGAGAACGGGAAAACCACTGGTTGACTTGGAAACATACAAGACGAACTGGCACAGAGAGACAGGAAACACAGGGATAAATACACTGGGAAAACAAACGACACCTGGAGGGGGTGGAGACAATAACGAGGACAGGTGAAACTGATCAGGGTGTGACAAAAAGGATATATGCAGCAATGATCTATTAATATTCCAAGGCCTAAGTAGTATGTTAGTTTAATTATCTAAATGAGCACAGCTTTGCTCATGATCTATCATAACAGACCTGCAATTCTTACTTGAGAAACTGTCCCAAAACAAAGCGGGATGGAGATCATTTGTGGACCTTTCCTCAACATAGAGTAAAAGGGATCAAGTAAAATAAAGTGATTGGTGAAGGGTTGTTAATTCCTACCTCACTGAGGACTATGATTCCCTCTTGACTGTGCCCGTTGGAGGTGATGTTAAACATGTGTCCTTCATCTCCAGGAACTATAGAATATTCCACCTCCGCATTCTTCTCAGAGTCCAGGTCATGAGCTCTGATCTTCCCCACTGCTGAGCCCACTAACGAAGACTCTGGGACCCTGAGGTGGAATATACCTGCCGTACAGTAAGAATAGATTCAAATGTAGACATGAAATATTATTATTGGCTGCTTCTTGTATGAGTCAAGTCTCAAGTCTCTAGTTTTATGTAAGGGCCAGAGACTCACTTTACCCTCTTTTAATAATGTGAGGCCTATTTATACAAGTATCACTTCACTGGTGTTGCTAAACCATTGATTATATATAAACAGCTCATACAAATATGAATTGCCTAATTATAATTGATTACCACTAACACTAGTTAATTATTAAAGTAACATCTAGTTGCCTAGAGATATGATGAGATCCCGTTTGTGCAGAAAGATTCCTTTTCAGTGCCCACAATATTGTTAAAATCATTGGGTAATAGCAAACAAAACCATAGTCATTAAAATGCAAATTGGCACACTTTTTGAAAACCTGGGTGGGTTGTCGTTGACGTCGCTGAGAGTGATGTTGATGGTGGTGGTTCCGGCTAGTCCTCCCAGCTGACCGCCCATATCCTTTGCCTGAATAAGGACCTGGTAAAGCTCCTTCACTTCACGGTCCATGTTAGGCAACGCAGTTCTAATAACCCCTGTTCAAGGTCACAAAAACCAACAGAGAAGATGTGAGAGAGTGTGTGTGTGTGTGTGTGTGTGTGTGTGTGTGTGTGTGTGTGTGTGTGTGTGTGTGTGTGTGTGTGTGTGTGTGTGAGAGAGAGAGGCAAGCAAGAGTAAAGAGTAGTGAGGTGGAGAAAGAGAGATGAGTTGTGATTATAAGAGACTGTATCCCCTTTGATGTTCGTCGAAGGAAGAGAGAAGAGGTGGATTTTGACTCATGCATTCATTTGGGAGAATTATGACATCCTACACAGATGTGTAACAAAGGGAGACCTTTGACACTGTGCAAATACTAATCTGACCTAATAGTGCTTCTACTTGTGTGAATAGCGTTTGATCAGGAGTGAGTCTCATGGTTCGGGTACTAAAGGGTCACATGGTTCGGGTAGTAAAGGGTCGTTGCCACCGACAACGAGTAATCCTGATTCAATGTGTTCCCCTATAGTTTCAGTCCAACTTCAGCTGCAATATAATCTCAAAGTATTTACAATAATCACATATTGCAGTGGTACAGCTTTACATTTTGCCATTGTAAAGGCCTGTTACACATTTAACGCTTTGGTTTTCAAATCTCTCCATTTGACATTGTGGATGTGCCTTGATTTCAACTATGTTGTGATCTCACCAGTTTTGGAGTCGACTGAAAAGTAAGGCTGTCCATGTAGGATACTGTAGACGATCCGTGCACTATTCCCATAGGAGGGGTCATCAGCATCTGTGGCAGTCACCTGCATAACAAAAGTACCTGTCCATCATACAGAGACAAAAGGAAGGAAATTGTTAATAAATAGTGTTATTTTCATCACTTCGAGCATTACGTCTTAAGAATAGTACATGATTATTTTGAATGAATCATTAAACATGTAATGATATAATTGACAAATTCTGGCATGCAATGTAACCTACATAGGCCATAGGACCTCCATACTGAACTGGTGGACCGCGGACCAGATCATGAACGGGGTCAATACGGACCGCAGGCCCCCCTACAAAAAAAACCTGCTATCATGTAAACACACATAAGACATGTAGGAATGCATAGAATTTCAGGAATTTAGCTTTTAAACAGCGGGGGGAAAAAATGCTCTGCCACATGCAAAATGTTTAGAATTGCGGGAAATTAGCTTGAAAACTGCAACATTTTCTCTCCAACAACAAGAGAGGTGTGAAAAGTTTAGGGTCGCATGGGTTGCGAGGTGGGGGTTTGTTACTGCGCCAATAAATTACCTTATGCATCCAGACCTTTGCCACCTGCAGTAGGTATCACACCCTGATCTGTTTCACCTCTCTTTGTGATTGTCTCCACCCCTCTCCAGGTGTCGCCCAGATTCTCCATTATCCCCTGTGTATTTATACCTGTGTTCTCTGTTTGTCTGTTGCCAGTTCGTCTTGTTTGTCAAATCAACCAGCATTTTTGTGTCTCAGCTCCTGCTTTTCCCAGTCTCTCTTTTTTTCACCTTCCTGGTTTTGACCCTTGCTTGTCCTGACTCTGAGCCCGCCTGCCTGACCACACTGTCTACCATAGACCCTGACCCTGAGCCTGCCTGCCAAACCTGTACCTTTGCCCCACCTCTGGATTATTGACCTCTGCCTACCCTGACCCTGAGCCTGCCTGCCATCCGGTACTGTTGCCCAACCTCTGGTTTACTGACCTCTGCCTGCCTTGACCTGTCTATTTCCTGCCCCTGTTGGATTATTAAACCGTTGTTAATTTGACATTGTCTGCATCTGGCTCTTACCTTCAAACCTGATACTAGGAAGTGTATGTGGACCTTCTCAAATAGTACCCCTGCTATAGGATATCTAATGTAATTCAAAGCAAGATATTGACAATTTGGCTGAACTTTTTTGATAAAGGCTGAATCTGAAGCTTCCTCTACATGGAGTTTAGACTTCATGAGAATTAAGAGATGATGGTTTTAAAACCTAATTGTTAAGATAACTTTACGAAATTGTATTTATCAGACAAAAAGATGGGAGAAGTTATGTCACCAACAAAATTATTGAATAAAGTACATGATGCATATTAAGCAGGCATAACTAATATAAAGACTAGGTCTTTAGTGCGAAGCACGAGGTAGAGGCTTTCTTATTTAATATTCATATCCTTGTTTCTTTTGTTTGTGTTTCTGCGCATTCACCACAGGAGGTTGGTGGCACTTTAATTGGAGAGAACAGGCTTGTGGTAATAACTGGAGTGGAATTAGTGGCATGGTATCAAATATATCAAATACATGGTTTCCATTTGAGCCGTTCCGGACATTATTAAGAGGCGTGCTCCCCTCAGCAACCTCCTGTTCCTTCACTGACCGCTCATGTGTGCTCTACTGTGTGTGCATCCTAGAGCATGGGTGAGTATTTGTGGCCACAGTTGCGCGATTGTCAGTAATTTCCGCATAGACTTAGGACATGGCGTCATAGACATTGCATCATTGCATCTGTATCATTATGGCGTCTGTGAGAGCACGGACAGCGCCATTGAGGCCATCTTCATTTTGAAGTGGTCAATTTTCTTCTTCTATTACTTCTGAGTAGGTAAACAAACTGTAACAGTGCATACTTCCCCCTGGAGTGTGTTGTTTGAACAGGTATAAAGCCAAGGTTTGCAATTTACTGCCACCTGCAGTTATGGAATGTTTGATCACAAGTATAATTAATTGGCTGATCCCTCCCGATGACCTGGCTGGAATCATGGGATCCTTCCTTAACCCATAGGAAGTCCCATCCAGTTGATTATTTAAAAATAGTTTCAGTCCTTAATGGCGCTGCCAATGCTAAATAAAGCCTCTTTCAGTAGCCAAACATTGCTGAACATTGTGGATATGCCACGAGTAGAGACAAAGTGATTCCTTTTTCTACATGTCAGAGAGGGGTGTTTGTTCTACATAGCATATTTCTATCTGAACGCACCAAAACATTGCATCCTGCTGAATGCACCCATGGTCTGTTTATCAGGTGGGCGGTCACGTTTGTTTGCAATCAGAGGACCACTTATTTGAGCCCAGTAAGGGGACAGGGACAGTGGCAAAAGAGAAGCCGGTAGCAGCACAGTGACACAGGTTACATGTACGTACATTTCTTTAGAGCATAAGGAGAGTAATAAATATATGATGATCATGCTACCACCTTGCCTGTGGTTACTGATAATGTGTCAGTCTGACTCCATTGGTTATCACTAAAACTGTCCTGTCACCAAAAAACTGGCCTCTCATTAATGCCAATGCTATTAACATCTACTGGCGCTGGTGAATCCTTACCACATACATGTGCACTCTCTTTGCATAATCCTTTCCTCCTACTTTATTAACAAAATGTAATTTCCTCCTATCCTAGCTTCCTTTCTGCCTTTTCCTATCTTTCTTTCCTCATTTCCTAGTTTAATTTCCTTGAAACCTTGCCTTACTTTCCTCTCATCCTTTGGTTTCTCTGCTCCTTTTCTTTTCCTCCTGTTCTAGCTTCCTTTCCTCCCATCCTTTGATTTTATAGCTCTGCTTCCTCCTATCCTTTCATAGCTTCCTTTCCTCCTTTACTAGCTCCTTTTTCTAGGAAGGAGGAAAAAGAGCTAGGAAAGGAAAATAGGAAAGGAATATAGGAAAGGAAATTAGGAAAGGAAATTAGGAAAGGAAATATGGATACAGGCAAGGAAATGAATTAAGGAAACATTTTTAGGTAATTATACTAGGAATGGATACTAGGAAAGAAATCTAGGAAAGGAGGAAAAGAGGCGCAGAACCTATAGGAGGAAAGGAGTTAGGAAAGGAAAATACGTAAGGAAGCTAGAAAAGGGGGGAAACAAATCTAGGAAAGGAAAGGAGAAAAGAGAGCTAGTAAATTAAAGAAGGAATGGGTTTAGGAAAGGAGGAAAGGAAGCTAGGAAAGGAAATAAGGAAAGGGATTTAGGAAATGAAGATAGGCAAGTAGGAAAGACTCAAATCCTTACTGAGACTGACTCAACTTCTACTGAGACTGACTCAACTCTTATTGGGACTTAATGTGGATACCGTATCCATGGTATCCCACCTGTGCTCAAAAGAGTTAGGAGAACTAACTGCTTTAACTTTGATTTAATATCAATTCAGTGTTTTGTACCACTTAAACATGGACATGGAATGTATCATATAAAGACTGAAAATGTTTGGCTTTAGGCCAAATTGTTAGCAATCTTTAGGTTTCTACCACTGCTCATGGTGATCAGTGCGCGTTGCAAACGTTTACAAAAATGGCACGGTTTGTTTGAGACTAGCAACATTTGTTGAGTCCAGTCCACCACAATAAACTGTGAATGAATGTCACCTGCTTTCAATGTGTGTTTTTTGTAGAAAATAATGGACTTTATTCCTTTCCACTGCAGAAACATTCCAACACAAAAACACCAATGCCACCTGACTGCCATGACTTGAAATGAAACCAAGCAACAACAACCTTTGCCTATCATTTCAATTGGAGTCAGATCTCAATCATATGATTCTATGAAGGTACAATTCATAGACAGTAGAACTAGGCCTGTATTCCTACAGGATTCCCTTCAAATACTCTAGTGTAGCTTAATGTCCAATTGTCATCATAGCTTTACTCCATGTGGATTTGTATAAGCCAAAAAGTAGATTACAGGTGCCTTTCTTACCCCCTGGTGACATCTCTGGGACACAGGCTGTGTATGGGCCGTCCAAGAACTTGGGTTCATTGTCATTGACGTCTTGAATTTTTATGATGAATTCAGACTCAGGCTCCAGAGGCCTGCCTGTGTTCATGTCCACAGCCTGGGCTCGTAACGTGTAGTAAGACTTCACCTCTCGGTCCAAACCCATCAAGGCATGGATGTCACCTGTCGTCTGGTCTATGGTGAAGATGGTTCCGACTCCTTCTCCTGATAGAGTGTACTTCACGTCGCTGTCGCCCCTGTCCAGGTCAGTGTGAAGCTGCATAGAGAAAACATGTTGTATTTGTCAGTGAATCAAGGTAGGAATACACATGTACTTGGCCTAGATCTTTATGTGACTTGAGCATAAGTGCATACTGTAGCTTGTTTGATGGATGACAAGGGGACAGAGTTTTGTTGCTGAGCTGTGTCTATTTCCTCCTCCTCATTCCTTCCTTCCAACCGTCACTGACCATATGGAAATGCTGAGGACATGTTGTGCCCTTGATAGATACATATAATGGCAGAGCACAGTCCCCGAGTCAATGAAGACATCCTTTAGTTGACCTGTGGCTTGGTTATCCCATAAAGGGATTTATTACTTAGGGTGGATGGCAAGGCTTAAGTTTTACATAGTAGATAATCCATGAGCCACAACAATAACGATAAAATGGGATGAGTCCCAATCTATTCCCTATGTCAGGGGTTGGCAACTAAATTCAGCCACGGGACGATTTTTGGTCATGGGGCTGGACCATAATTATAATAATTTGCACATTGCAAATTGACCACAACTAAGCACAAAAAAAGATTGTATTTGAAAATAAGAATCATTTCATACCTTGATTACATTGAGACATGATCACATATGTCTATTTCTTTATTATTGGGAATACTTTCCTAAATACATTTCTTTTCTCAATTCCTTGTGATTTTTTTACTAAAACCTTTGGGGGGCCACGCCTGTTTCTGCCTGTTGCCGACCCCTACCCTATGTAGTGGACTACTTTTGACCAGGGCCTATAGGGTTCTGGTCAAAAGTAGTGCACTATATAGTGAATAGGATGCCATTTGGGACACAGGTTGTCCATTCGGTTTCAGTATGCAGGGGACAATAAAACCCTTTCTATCCATGAGATTATTGGTTTATTTAGAAAGTCAGTGAATTGAATGTAATTAAATCAGAGGGCTGAATCTCAAGACACGTTCACTCATTACATTGTTTTATGTCCATTCCCTCACCGTCTGATGTACCTCATTCAGCAGGCAGAACACGATTTTACTCTTGACAGTGGGTTCGGATATAATGAGTTTTAAGGTGAATCAGATATTAATGGAATTTGTGGTACACGAATAAAATCGAATGAAACCTCCACAGGAGCAATGTCTGGATTAAAATAAATCGTGAGGAAATAAACATTAATAGAATATTTAACAGTATCCACCCAGTGCTATAATGTAGAGGAATCGCTTGTTTCCTGAGTACAAAGCAGTGTTGGTATTTAGCTGAATCCATATATTATGATACAACCTGTGGTCTGTCTGATAATTTATCTTACTGGTTCCCCTGTATGTGAATAACGTCTCATTGTAAAAGGTTATTCACCAATAAGGAATATTTGGCAAGGGGTCGATATATCCTTGACCAAGGTTTGAGAGGTGAGCCTTTTTCATGATTGAAGAAAATTATAATCTGTTTATTATCTGATGCAGCATTTCTCTGCAATACATAGTCATGGGCTAGTGGCTATACATATACTGGTTTTCTACTTTGTAACTGCAAACATGCAATGCAAAATAATATGATAACTTAAGTGACATGTTGTAGCTTAAACTGAGGAGTGTCTATCCTTGAGAGACCCAACAAGAATGCTTAAATGATCATCCGTACCACAAACAATTTAACACAGTGATTTAGACTAGAGAGAAGCTTAGTGTGTTTTAGCTCAGACCAGACAAGCCCACTAGCTCAGTCTTCCTTGCAGATGGCATTTGCTTAGTACGGGGCCCAGTAGCAGACTTTTTAATTGTAAAGAGTACAGTTGCATATCCAGTGCCTTGCGAAAGTATTGGGCCCCCTTGAACTTTGCGACCTTTTGCCACATTTCAGGCTTCAAACATAAAGATATAAAACTGTATTTTTTTTGAAGAATAAACAACAAGTGGGACACAATCATGAAGTGGAACGACATTTATTGGATATTTCAAACTTTTTTAACAAATCAAAAACTGAAAAATTGGGCGTGCAAAATTATTCAGCCCCCTTAAGTTAATACTTACAGCTGTAAGTCGCTTGGGGTATGTCTCTATCAGTTTTGCACATCGAGAGACTGAAATTTTTTCCCATTCCTCCTTGCAAAACAGCTCGAGCTCAGTGAGGTTGGATGGAGAGCATTTGTGAACAGCAGTTTTCAGTTCTTTCCACAGATTCTCGATTGGATTCAGGTCTGGACTTTGACTTGGCCATTCTAACACCTGGATATGTTTATTTTTGAACCATTCCATTGTAGATTTTGCTTTATGTTTTGGATCATTGTCTTGTTGGAAGACAAATCTCCGTCCCAGTCTCAGGTCTTTTGCAGACTCCATCAGGTTTTCTTCCAGAATGGTCCTGTATTTGGCTCCATCCATCTTCCCATCAATTTTAACCATCTTCCCTGTCCCTGCTGAAGAAAAGCAGGCCCAAACCATGATGCTGCCACCACCATGTTTGACAGTGGGGATGGTGTGTTCAGGGTGATGAGCTGTGTTGCTTTTACGCCAAACATAACGTTTTGCATTGTTGCCAAAAAGTTCAATTTTGGTTTCATCTGACCAGAGCACCTTCTTCCACATGTTTGGTGTGTCTCCCAGGTGGCTTGTGGCAAACTTTAAACAACACTTTTTATGGATATCTTTAAGAAATGGCTTTCTTCTTGCCACTCTTCCATAAAGGCCAGATTTGTGCAATATACGACGGATTGTTGTCCTATGGACAGAGTCTCCCACCTCAGCTGTAGATCTCTGCAGTTCATCCAGAATGATCATGGGCCTCTTGGTTGCATCTCTGATCAGTCTTCTCCTTGTATGAGCTGAAAGTTTAGAGGGACGGCCAGGTCTTGGTAGATTTGCAGTGGTCTGATACTCCTTCCATTTCAATATTATCGCTTGCACAGTGCTCCTTGGGATGTTTAAAGCTTGGGAAATCTTTGTGTATCCAAATCCAGCTTTAAACTTCTTCACAACAGTATCTCGGACCTGCCTGGTGTGTTCCTTGTTCTTCATGATGCTCTCTGCGCTTTTAACGGACCTCTGAGACTATCACAGTGCAGGTGCATTTATACGGAGACTTGATTACACACAGGTGGATTGTATTTATCATCATTAGTCATTATCATCATTTAGGTCAACATTGGATCACTCAGAGATCCTCACTGAACTTCTGGAGAGGGGTTTGCTGAACTGAAAGTAAAGGGGCTGAATAATTTTGAATAAAAAAAAGTTTGAAATATCAGAAAAATTGTGTCCCACATTCTTCACAAAAAAATACAGTTTTATATCTTTATGTTTGAAGCCTGAAATGTGGCAAAAGGTCGCAAAGTTCAAGGGGGCCGAATACTTTCGCAAGGCACTGTAGCTGTTTTCCCCATAAGGCCTGCTGAATGTCAGATCCAGGGGCACAAGGCAAGCTGGTGTTTAAATGTAGGTCTTTCACTCTTAGCTGGTCAGCTTTGTCTGTGTCTGCCTCTACAGTTGGATAATACATGGGAACAAACCCAGCAGAGGAGCTTTCGGCAACGTGGATCAGTGGTGCAGTCATTTTCTGTCTTCAAAATGCTCACACAAAGGTGTGCGATTAATGGTAGAAAATGCTTTATCTCCTGTTTTAGCCAGGAAGGCTGTGGCCATTACCTGTTGGTAAATTCAAAGTTGTGAAGGCTCATTTGTGTCTGTTTATAAATCATAGCGTTGTCTTGCTAAATCTCTTTACAAAGGCGATATAGAAACAATAACCAATTCAATGGCTGATGAAAGTCTCCAGGTGCAAGTTACCATGTTATACTGTAATATGCCTCTGTGGGTTTTCTAAATAGAGTAACAGAAACCATTAGACAGCTCTCTCTAGCTGGAGGGGGATTCATGAACTGGCAGTCAGATGGTTTTCAAGCCAGATTTGGTTTTTGTTCCCTTTTCCAAACATGCAGCTCACAGTGATAATCAAGGTCCTGATCCTTCACACTGTCCCCTATTAAACAGCAACAGATGAATCAGTGGTCTCAGGGCTGGTCGGTTACGACTTCTGCCATCCTCATTCTCAACACAGACACTGGTTACATTCAGACACTGGTTACATTCCATTTGGGGGATGCACCCACTGTGAGGAGTGAATCACTCAGTAATTGTAGCATCTGTTTGACAATGTGTGGATGCGTCTTTCCCATCCTTCCTTTCTCAGCCAACAGAAACACATTCAGCGGGACTGTGCGTGCTGAGAAAGGCAGTGGTAGATGTCCTTGGCATCAGCAGCTGACAAGTCAATCTAAGCCATTATTTCATTTGAGCTGGAAGTGCCAGATTCCAGAATGGTTCTTAATGCCTCTTAAAATTTGATTTGGAACTGCCCAAAAATCCCTTTCACTTCCTCTGTGTGTGGATAATTAGAGCCGATGCTGAGAAAATTGCAAAATCGCAGTCAGTAGCGATCAAGCAGCTCAAGCAATTAGATGTGATTTGTGTCGTGCTGCTTGCATTCCTATATTCTTTAAGTCTTAACGGACAGAAGCACAAGCCTTCAACCTCCTCAGTTTGATTTCTGACCTCAAACTGTCATCACAAGAATAAAGACAGAGGTTTACATGGATTAGTCTTAGAGAACCTTAACCTTGAACTTATGTTGCCTTTTTTTCCCAACCTACTGTGGGAAAGTTCATATAGATAAGTCTGAATGAATGCTTTAAAATGATGGTGGCCTTACCTTTCCAACATATTGTGGTTCCGATCCCATATATTCCTCCAGTACAAAGAACTGGTTCCACACCCATCCTCTCTTCACCCTCTGAACCCCTGACGCCACATGTCTCCTCAGTCCCAGTCCTTCCACACCCCTCAGGTGTTGCTCTCTTCCCATCCTGCGTTGGGGCGGAGCGTGGAGGGGAGCCAGGAAACCTTTGTCCAAGAGAAACCAAAAGACCAACAGCAGACCGTTCCTTGTAATCATTGGCAATCTGGGCAGTGGAGTATCTCTGTTGAATTCCACTGAGAGACTGTCAGTGAGACAATAGCAGCTGGGTTGCAGATCCAATGAAGAAAGAGACAGGAGGATGTTGTGGTGACATGGGTAGATTGGTCTCCAGGATGTTTGGCTTCTCACTCAACTAGTCCTCATTACCTAGGTATCCTGGTGGAAAGAGGGAAGACATGTGCTTACTTTACAATGCAGTTAAAGTAGTTACAAGACAACATGAAAAATAATCTTATCCACCAGCCAATTGAGCCTGTCTCTCTTTCTATATGTGGTAGCAATATAGCCTGGGGACGAGGTTACATACAAAGTACTGCATTGAAATAAACAGCAGTACTTCATTCAGTCCCAATCTTATAACTGGCACATCAGTAACTCATCATCATTATTAACAAACTCTGCTCCGATTATATCTACTCATTTTGAGGTCAAAATGCACTTTCTATGTTCGTCTAGTCAACCTTGACAGTATCTTACCGGAGGGATTTTACGGATAATGATTCCGGAAAAATGAAACATGAGCAAATTGGTCCTCTGGCGTGCATTTAATTCTGCGAGTCAGGCTATGTGAAGTTAGTGGAGCAGGAGCAGACATCAAACAAAGTCACACACACAGAGGAAAGGGAGATGAGCAAAAATGACAAGACTCCACGTCCAGAAAAATCACTGTAAGGGAGCATGAAAGATACAATATATTGTGCCAGTGTCCAGGATATTGGTCCAAACATTGATTTTACTTGAAGTGACTGGAGGAAACTGGAGGAGGCAGTGCCAGAGCTAGATGTCAAGGATCCAGGTTCTCTGTCAGGGTTTTGACTTTCTAATTATCTTTGCAGAAAGTATGTGACATTCCTGCATTTCTAACAACAACTGCATACTGGAGATTAGAGAATAGTTTACATATTGCATAATTAACTAGAATTCCTGTCACCTTTTGACTTGAAGGGGATACTTTGTAGTCCCCTTCAAAGACATTACACACTAGTTGTTGTGAAGGCTTATGTCCTCACCCTTAACCTCTGGCCATGCCCCTCCCTTGCCTCTCACCTCAACCCTCTCCACTCTGTTCATTAGCACCCTCCAGTCTTCGTTATTCCTGTTGGTAAATGCATGGGGCGGCCAACTTATGTTTTCCTTTCCATTTTGTGAGTGACTGACAAGTGAGTACCTTTCATTATTGAATAATATGTATACATGTTCATATCAATATCCTTGTTAAAGTTAGTGTATATTCTGCATGCAAATTAGTACCATTTCCTGTCAATCCAGCATTTGCGATGCATTTCAGTTATCCATTTTGCACTTGTCAGTCATGCTTGTATGTTAAAATGTGTTTGTATCCCCCTCTTGTATTTCCCTAGTAAACCTCAAAGTTATCCTGCAACTGTTCCCCAAGTGCTCCTGTGTCTATGTGTGCAATAAACCCCACTATTTGGATCCTTGCTTCATCTCTTCGTTTCATCTGCCTTATCGACGTGCCATGGTGGCATTCTGAACCAGTCAAAACTTCCTTAAACAGTCCACCTCTTCTATACTAATGTTAGTTGTTAACAGTGCAGCGTCTGTATGCATAGCACTGAATGACAGCTGTAGGCCAACTTCCACTGATCCCACCCCTCATCCCTCTTTACTTCTATCCCTCCCCCCTTCAAATCTGCTTCAACAGACCTGTTTATTTTTAGCTTCGGGTTTATACAAATTTACAGTAGTTTCTCTGCTTCATTGCGCGATGGTAGGCTATATTCCTTGGTTAACAGGTTATTGTGCATCCATGTATTCTCTGGAGGCTAAACCCCCGCTGTTCTTATCTGTCTGGAAGGCAAGTCCCAAGATTGTACAAAATGTCCTTGTAGCGTGCCACACTCGGCTATTCCATATCCCACTTTCTGAGATTGAGTGGTCACTGAATGATGACAACATCTGACTGATGACGTGTTGGATGATCTTGTTGATTATAGTACCTGCATCCATATGACTTTTTGACACAAATTATATTGTTGTGTCCTATAAAGTACCGTTTGACTTAATGAGTAGGTCATCATAAGTCATCACTGTTATTTTACAGTTGATGTGAGATGTCTTCTGTAGTTTCTGCCTCCAGAGCAGAAGGCCTAATGAGAACAGACGTGTGTGTGTGTGTGTGTGTGTGTGTGTGTGTGTGTGTGTGTGTGTGTGTGTGTGTGTGTGTGTGTGTGTGTGTGTGTGTGTGTGTGTGTGTGTGTGTGTGTGTGTGTGTGTGTGTGTGTAGTGGGAGCCTGCATGGCACTAATACTGCAAAGGAGTGCTCAACCAACCCCCTTACTGCACAAACATGTGACTTAACAGACAGCCACCCCTGATCTGATAGTGGGGTGGTAGAGGCCCACTATTCTCCCTTAGCTGAGCTCAGGTGACTACATACACCATAGACATTAGGTCACACACACACATTTAACTCAGGCCGATCCATCTCATAGCCGCAGCTCATGAGCTCCATCAGCAGCAGATTTGGATTCACATGGGAAATAAATCTTAATCAACAAATGTTATTGAATCACATCAATGCGTTCCTCTAATGAAACTGAATAGCACCAAATAATTTCAAACTGAAACTTATCGGTCCTGTATCGTATTGTTCCTGTATGTACAGTACATTCGAAAAGTATTCAAACCACATTTTGTTACGTTACAGCCTTATTCTAAAATGGATTACATCGTTTTTGTCCCCCTCATCAATCTACATACAATACCCCATAATGACAAAGCAAGAACAGGTTTTCAGAAATTTTTGCAGATGTATTAAAAATTTAAAACTGAAATATCAAATGTACACAATTAGTCAGACCCTTTACTCAGTACTTTGTTGAAGCGTCTTTGGTTGCAATTACAGCCTAGAGTCCTCTTAGGTATGACGCTACAAGCTTGGCACACCTATATTTGGATAGTTTCTCCCATTCTTCTCTGCAGATCCTCTCAAGCTCTGTCAGGTTGGATGGAGATTGTCGCTGTACAGCTATTTTCAGGTTTCTCCAGAGATGTTCGATCGGGTTCAAGTCCAGGCTCTGGCTGGGCCACTCAAGGACATTCAGAGACTTGTCCTGAAGCCACACCTGCACTTTCTTGGTTGTGTGCTTAGGGTCGTTGTCCTGTTGGAAGGTGAACCTTCAACCCAGTCTGAGGTCCTGAGTGCTCTGGAGCAGGTTTTCGTGAAGGATCTCTGTGTACTTTGCTCTGTTCATCTTTCCCTCGATCCTGACTAGTCTCCCAGTCCGTGCCACTGAAAAACATCCCCACAGCATGATGCTGCTACCAGAATGCTTCACCATAGGGATGATGCCAGGTTTCCTCCAGACGTGACGTTTGGCATTCAACCCAATGAGTTCTATCTTGGTTTTATCAGACCAAAGAATCTTGTTTCACATGGTCTGAGAGTTCTTTAGGTGCCTTTTGGCAAACTTCATGTGCCTTTTACTCAGGAGTGGCTTTCGTCTGGCCACTTTACCATACAGGCCTGATTGGTGGAGTGCCACAGAGATGGTTGTCCTTCTGGAAGTTTCTCCCATCTCCACAGAGGAACTCTGGAGCTCTGTCAGAGTGAACATCGGATTCTTGATCACCTCCCTGGCCAAGGCCCTTCTCTCCGATTGCTCAGTTTGGCCGGGTGGCCAGCTCTAGGAAGAGTCTTGGTGGTTCCGAACGTCTTACATTTAAGAATGACGGAGGCCACTGTGTTCTTGGGGACTTTCAATGCTGTTTTGATACCCTTTCTCGGATCTGTGCCTCACACAATCCTGTCTCAGAGCTCTACGGATAATTCCTTCGACCTCATAGCTTGGTTTTTGCTCTGACATACTCTGTCATCTGTGGGACCTTATATAGTCAGGTGTGTGCCTTACATATCATGTCCAATCAGTTGAATTTACCACAGGTGGACTCAATCTAGTTGAAGAAACATCTCAAGGATGATTCATGGAAACAGCATGCACCTGAGCTCAATTTCGAGTCTCATAGCAAAGGGTCTGAATACTTGCGTAAATAAGGTATTTCCATTTTTTATTATTTTTATAAATTTGCAAACATTTCTAAAAACCTGTTTTTGCTTTGTCATTATGCGATATTGTGTGTATAGTGATAAAAATACAAATAAATTATACATTTTAGAATAACAAAAATGTGGAAAAATGGAAGCGGCCTGAATACTTCCCGAATGCACTCTATCTATCCTGAATAAAAATATAAAAATGTTGGTCTCGTGAGCTGAAATAAAAGATCCCATAAATGTTCCATAAGCACAAAAATATTATTTCTCTCTATGTTGTGCTCAAATGTGTTTACATCCCTGTTAGTGAGCATTTCTCCTTTGCCAAGATAATCCATCCACCTGACAGGAGTGCCATATCCAGAAGCTGATTAAACAGCATGATCATTACACAGGTGCACCTTGTGGTGGGGACAATAAAATGCCACTCTAAAATGTGCAGTTTTGTCACACAACTCAATGCCACAGATGTCTCAAGTTGAGGGATTGTGCAATTGACGTACTGACTGCAGGAATATCCACAAGAGCTGTTGCCAGAGAATTGAATGTTAATTTCTCTATCATAAGCTTCCATTATAATTTTAGAGAATTTGGCAGTACGTCCAACCGGCCTCACAACTGTAGACCACGCGCAACCAGGACCTCCAAATATGACTTCTTCACCTTCGGGATCGTCTGAGACCAGCCACCCAGACAATTGATGAAACTGTGGGTTTGCACAACCGAAGAATGTCTGCGCAAACTGTCAGAAACAGTCTCAGAGAAGCTCATCAGGATGTTCTTTGTCCTTGCTGATGTCACAGTTGTGAACAGAGAAGCCCATGCTGGCAGTGGGGTTATGGTATGGACAGGCATAGGTTAAGGACAACAAACACAATTGCATTTATTGATGGTAGTTTGAATTCACAGAGACACCATGATGAGATCCTGAGGCCCATTGTGGTGCCATTCATCCCCTGCCATCTCCTCATGTTTCAGCATGATAATGCATGGCCCCATGTTGCAAGAATCTGAACACAATTCCTGGAAGCTGAAAATGTCCCAGTTCTTTCATGACCTGCATACTCACTGGGACATGTCACCCATTGAGTATGTTTGGGATGCTCTGGATCAACGTGTACGGCAGCATGTTCCAGTTTCGCGCTGCATGAGGCAAATGGTCGTCACACCAGATACTGACTGGTTTTCCGATCCACACCCCTACCTTTTTTTAAGGTATCTGTGACCAACAGATTCATATATGCATTCCCAGTCATGTGAAATCCATAGATTTGGGCCTAATGAATTCATTTCAATTGATTGATTTCCTTATATGAACTGTAACTCAGTAAAATCTTTGACATTTTTGCATGTTGTGTTAATATTTTTGTTTTGTGTATATAAGTATCGAATCGTCTGGAAAGTGTTAGATACACATCCCTAAAAGACAGCCATCCCTAATCCACCAGTAGTATCCTTTGGGTTGAGAGATGTGTTGTGAGATGTTCAAAAGCATCCCTTGAGAAAGGTAGTGGCAGAAACTTCTGTGATGGCTGTACTATATTGAATTCAAATGTAAAAGACCACAGCAAGCAAGAACAAACTTGTATTCTTTGCATGTGCACCCCATCTCTATATTGAGAGATGTGTCACGACTTTTAGATAGAAACGAAGAACAAGGCATACAAGGACGTAGACCATTGCAAAGCATAAAATACTTTAGTTGCTGGATCAATATTCAGAGACAAAGGAAATGGTATTGTGTTCGATTGAAATTGTGTTACATAAGAGTCCGTTTTTCATATAAAATAGAACCCAATATGAACCAGCAAAGCCTAGAAACAGTGTTGGCATTAACACATCAACACATACATATGACCCTCTGGCCTGTATACTGTACGGTAATGATTTATCCTCAGAGAATTATTATATCTTTAAAGTCATGGTCAAAGGCACAAACATCACCAGAGGCTAGAATTTTTATTTTTTATTTTTTATTTTATTTAACCTTTATTTAACTAGGCAGGTCAGTTAAGAACAAATTCTTATTTACAATGACAGCCTACAGCGGCCAAACCCTAACCCGGACAACACTGGGCCCTATGGGACTCCAAATCACGGCTGGTTTTGATACAGCTTGGAATTGAACCAAGGTCTGTAGTAACGCCTCTAGCACTGAGATGCATTGCCTTAGATCGCAGAGTAACTCGGGAGCCCCAAGAAAGGATGGTCTGAGATGCCCTTATGGACCATTAAACAATCTGTACTGTATGTTACTACATAATTATCACTCTCTCTCACACACACCACACACTCTCCCTGAAACATTTGCAAATCCTCCCAAACACAAATGTCATCAATCATCCCATGATGTCAAACCAGCTCTGCTGCCCCAGTTGTAGAAGAATTTAGGAATTCTGGTTTGGAATATATCAACACAATTTATCACTGGGCTCTCCACTGCCGTCAGTTTTAATGCTAAATCACAGTTTATAATTTGAATTTGGAATTTGAAGTTTTCAACTAATATGGCCAATTATCTTTATGGGTTGACCAACTTATTTAATGTTGTTAGTCAACTTACTGCATTACATACTGTATGCAGGGCCAGCCCTGCCAATAGGCAAAGTAAGTGGCCACTAAGGGGCCCCCCACCAAGGGAACTCAGTCAGGGTCTCAATTTACCAGTTATAATATTACAATACATATTACAATACCCAAGGTGCAATTTGGAAATTTGGTAGTGCATCAGCAGTTTTCTTCTTGTTATGTAGGTCACTGATAGTCACTCAATTAGCCAATTTTTTGGATTGATAGGTAAATTAGTCTTGCCAGCTATCTAAACTTTGCAGTAATCCTGGCCAATTTACCAACAGGGCACGCAGGACACATGCACAGGGGCCCTGACCTCCAGGGGGCCCCCATTGATTTTGTTAGTCACCCTCACCCAGATATTGTATAATCACAGCAAAATGTGTCGAATTGCAGGAAATGTTATTTTAAACCGCAAAAATGTATCTCCACCCCATGGCAAAATGAGTATAATTGCATGAAATTAGTTTTAAAACTGCAAAGAAAAATCTGCCCCATCACAAAATGTGACTTGTTTTAGGATACTAGGCATATGCCATGCATCACTACTTCAAATGAGAGGCATATTTTTATATCAATGCATTTTTGGGCAGAAATGCCTTCTGGAACATGTGAACTTTCATGTGCCTTAAAAACAAACTTGTATGCCATCTGTAAATATGAATAAAATTGTTAAATTACGAGCCTAGTTGGTTAAGCCACGGAAAAAGCCAGGAACCTTCCTGCTAGCCATGATTGGCTTAGATAATGGAAGAGCTGGACATGCCGAGAGATGAGTTCGGATTGGTCTGCCATGTAGCTCGCTTCTGTCGATAACATGAGCTGCTTACTATGTGTAGGTAATCCTTTCTAAAGCGGATTTTTTGAAAGATATCATGAAGAACCACAAGTGGCTCTCCACTTTCTGGAGGACCGAGTTTTGAAATCAGTGGAATGCCTGGTGTGAGCAGAGTATGATACCTAAGGAGATGGAAAAAATGTGGGTGTTTGATTGCAAATGTGGAGGGAGTTGAAAAGAGAACACAGAGGGCTGTTGTATAAAACTGGATTACATCTTCAAACTAAGGGCAACCATGGCATCCGTGACAGAGAGGGATAAGCGGTCGTCCATGTATAAGGGTAAGAGAGTCTAGCTAGCTACATTTTCAGATATTATATCTTTCTAATTATGTCAGAAAGTCATTTTCATTGCAAGTTAAAGCACACTGTTAGCTAGCTAGCTAATGCTAGCTGGCTGGCTGGCTGGCTCACTAGCTAACGTTATATGTATGATCTGTGAAGTAATGTTAGTCGTATCTCAGATCCATTTGCATTGCTATTAACATGCCTAATGTTAGCTAGCTATGAAGGGTAGTTGGGATTAAAAATTAAAATTTATTATTTCAACTTTATTTAACCAGGTAGGCCAGTTGAGAACAAGTTCTCATTTACAACTGTGACCTGGCCAAGATAAAGCAAAGCAGTGAGACAAAAGAACAACAACACAGAGTTACACATGGGATAAACAAAAGTACAGTGAATAACAAGAGAAAAATCTATATACAGTGTGTGCAAATGGAGTAAGATTAGGAAGGTAAGGCAACAAATAGTCCATAGTAGCGAAGTAATTACAATTTAGCAGTTTAACACTGGAGTGATAGATGTGCAGATGATGATGTGAAAATACTGGTGTGAAAAATAACAAAAAAGTAAATAAAAATAATATGGGGATGAGGTAGGTAGTTGTATGGGCTATTTACAGATGGGCTGTGTACAGCTGCAGTGATTGGTGAGCTGCTCAGATAGCTGATGCTTAAAGTTAGTGAGGGAGATATAAGTCCAACTTCAGTGATTTTTGCAATTCGTTCCAGTCATTGGCAGCAGAGAACTGGAAGGAAAGGCGGCTAAAGGAGGTGTTGGCTTTGGGGATGACCAGTGAGATATACCTCCCGGAGTGTGTGCTACGGTTGGGTGTTGTTATGGTGACCAGTGAGCTGAGATAAGGTGGAGCTTTATCTAGCAAAGACTTATGGATGACCTGGAAACAGTAGGTCTGACGACGAATATGAAGCGAGGGCCAGCCAACGAGAGCATACAGGTCGCAGTGGTGGGTAGTATATGAGGCTTTGGTGACAAAACGGATGGCACTGTGATAGACTGCATCCAGTTTGCTGAGTAGAGTGTTGGAGGCTATTTTGTGAATGACATCGCCAAAATCAAGGATCGGTAGGATCGTCAGTTTTACAAGGGTATGTTTGGCAGCATGAGTGAAGGATGCTTTGTTTGCGAAATAGGAAGACGATTCTAGATTTAATTTTGGATTGGAGTTGCTTAATATGAGTCTGGAAGGAGAGTTTATTGTCTAGCCAGACACCTAGGTATTTATAGTTGTCCACATATTCTAAGTCAGACCCATCCAGAGTAGTGATGCTAGTCGGGCAAGCGGGTGCGGGCAGCGATCGGTTGAGGAGCATGCATTTTGTTTTACTAGTGTTTAAGAGCAGTTGGAGGCCACGGAAGGAGTGTTGTATGGCATTGAAGCTTGTTTGGAGGTTTGCTAACACAATGTCCAAAGAAGGGTCAGATTATGGTTAATTGTCTAAACAAAAGACCCCATTATGCAAGTAACCATTTCCACCTTCCAACAAGCTAGAAGTGAACCAAAAACATTATCTAGAAAGTTGCATTTAGTTGCCTGGTTTGCTAGACTGACATATACTAAATTCCTTTCTAAACAGATGGATTTATTGGTGTTAAAATTCACCAGTTATGATATTTTGGACCCCCAGTCTGCTGATGTCATGCAGCCTGTCGTTTATGTGGTTATACTGGGGCTGCAGGGTAGCCTAGTGGTTAGAGTGTTGGACTAATAACTGAAAGGTTGCAAGTTCAAATCCCAAGCTGCTGATGTTCTACCCCTGAGCAACCCACTGTTCCTAGGCTGTCATTGAAAATAAGAATTTGTTCTTAACTGACTTGCCTAGTTAAAAAAAAGGTAAAATGAGAAGTTTGATTTTTGGACAACAATAGAATTTCCATGTTGTCACTGCAACCACTCTATACAGACATGTGGAAGTCATATAAACCAGCCTTTAGTCATGATCTTTGGTTGTACACTTCCATACTCACTGTTTAGAGCATGGCCTCACATGTGAATCCTTAAAGAGATGGGTGGGGCTAAGGGGGAACTATGTTGAATGACGACGAAGACAATGAAGAACTCTCCAGTAAGTGTCCCAAAACAATCAAGGGCTATTTTTTCAAAAGGGGAGTTACAAGTTTCAAAGCAGAATTACTTTCCCAGTGTTCCTCAACAGCAGTGTATGATATACCATACTAGCTCAGAGTCTCTACATTTATCCAATGTAAAAAATACAATTATGTTTTTACATAAGATCAGATCAAGGAGGCCGATCACAAATGTGTAGAATGGCAGAAAATCTGCTTTAAAACTAACTGTTCTGTATCACCATGGCATGATGTGTAGAATTGCAGGACACAACTTAAAACTGCAATATTTTGTTTCTCTCCGCCGCAAAGATGGGGTCAACTAAAAAGTGGGGGGATCCCCCAGCCAAATTCGCTTAGGGCATCCCAAAAGGCTAGGGCCGGCCCTGACTGTATGTGTAGAGCTGAGGCAAGTAAAAGATAAATGCACAAACCACGTGTCAGCAATATCTGTGCTAAAACCCGGCCTTTGCAATAAAATCATGTTTTGTTTTTAAGTGATTTTAAAGAAAGTGGAGAGTCACACATTCTATTGTAGCCTACTCTCATATTTTATTAATGCAGAAGGCAAAAACCAGCACTTGGGCACACGGTTCCTTCACCAGGATTTAGAAAGGAAAGTTAAAAACAGCAGTGAAGGCAAAAAGCAGCACTTGGGCACACGGTGCCTTCACCAGGATTTAGAAAGGAAAGATAAAAACAGCAGTGAAGGCAAAAAGCAGCACTTGGGCACACGGTGCCTTCACCAGGATTTAGAAAGGAAAGATAAAAACAGCAGTGAAGGCAAAAAGCAGCACTTGGGCACACGGTGCCTTCACCAGGATTTAGAAAGGAAAGATAAAACCAACAGTGAAGGCAAAAAGCAGCACTTGGGCTTCACCAGGATTTAGAAAGGAAAGATAAAAACAGCAAGTCAAAGGAAAGAAAACTGAGGCCGTTGCATGTATTTGTGTTTACCTAGACACAGAAACAATACCATGGAGCTTTATATGGAATTCTGTGCAATTCTTTATATGGAATTTGAATACCTGAACCACTTGCATCAATATCATCCAGTGCAGATCACTGAGCAAAAGACGACTGAGTGGGCTGCTTGCTGCATGTTATCACTTCAAATGCAATAAAAACAATCTTTTAATCCATGTCGGCATACTCTATGGGGGCTTAATCGAGTTTGGAGTCATGTTAGTAGGATGTTTTCGGGTGGTGATACAGACAGATTTGGTTTGCTACTGTACCAGTTATTTCTTATTTCGTTACTGTCACACTTTACTGTCTTTTCGTTATCTATCTTATCTTTGTAAAGATAAAATATTCAGTTCAATTATTATTTGAATGAAACAGTGAAATTAACACAGTGGGTATAACTACTCCACATCTCTGTTATGTAATTGTAGCATTTCATCCTCACAAAACAAACAAAACAACTAAGGACCTTAACAATGAAACAAACCTTAACTGTCTCTCGTCAGGCTCCCAGGCTGGTGGAGTTTGACCAAATTAATCCCAACATCTGATGGTAAAAGCGATGAAACTCCCTTGCGAGCAAAGAACACACTCAGACTTACAGCCCTTCAAACACATTCTCTCCCTGTCTCTATCTCTCCCGCTCTCTCTGTCCTGCTCTCTCTCTTTCCCTCAACCTCTCTTTTCTCCCTCTCTTTTCAGTCTACCCCTCTCTCCTTCCCTCTCTCTTTCATTCTCCCTCTCTTTCCAAGGTTTTCCAAAACACTTTGTTCTCACTCTTCTCTCAGCAGGCGAGTGCGGAGTAGAAATGAAAAAGGAGAGATAGAGTATAAGCTGTATGTAGTAGTATTGTATGCAGGAGTGCTCAGCAGTGCACACAGCGTAAAGCCAAGTTGCAAGCCCAGCACTCTGATGGGCTCCTGTGCCGTGTTGTGAATATATTTGAGGTGGGTGTCAAGAGAGTCTCGATCCCTTAAGGTCCCCATGCTGGTCTGGAATCCTCCTCCCACCTCTAAATTCCTGGATAAGTAGAGGGGAGGAACCAGTGATGTGCTCTGATGTGGTCATCTGAGGAGTTTACTTGTGCCCTGAGACTTTGATTGTAAAGAGCCTCACCATGATTTATTGCTAATGCAATTACTGATACAATTGTTGTTTCATAGGGTTTAATTTTTTAGTTAAGAACAAATTCTTATGTACAATGATGGCCTATCCCGGCCAAACACTAACCGGGACAACTCTGGACCAATTGTGCGCCGCCCTATGGAACTCCCAACCATGGCCGGTTGTGATACAGCCCAGGATCGAACCAGGGTCTGTAGTGATTCCTCTAGCACTGAGATGCAGTGCCTTAGACCACTGTGCCACTCAGGAGGAACCCAGCAGGGCTCAAGATGCCTTTCCCAGTGGCATGGTATCTGTGTACTTTATGTCATCGCAGATGTACTAAGGTATTATTTTTTTCTTTGCTCTCTCAGAAGCATTAGTGGAATACATGATCTTGTCCATTGTCAAAGCCAAATTAAAAACTACCCAAAGGCTAAGCCACAACACCTGGTAGTAGTGGTGTGTAGCACGCTATCATGTTGACATTGCATGATAGCATTTGTGTCTGTGAGTCTGAACCTCTGCCTTTTCTCCTAACGTGATCTTAATTTGATTGTAGTTCATGGAGTAATGTGAATCCCCTGCCTGCTCTGATCAACCCCTGTCCAGATGGCATAGCATGTCCCGTGAAAAACACTATTTAATCCTCTGAACACATGGTGTGCTGAGTCAAGCTCAGTGTGTGTTCGTGTGTAAGCGTGTGTAAGCGTGTGTGTGTGTGTGTGTGTGTGTGTGTGTGTGTGTGTGTGTGTGTGTGTGTGTGTGTGTGTGTGTGTGTGTTTGTGTGTGTGCATACAGTGTATTCTGAAAGTATTCAGACATGTAAAATGTATTGAATTAATGTTTTAATTATCAATCTACACACAATACCCCCATAATGACAACACGAAAACAGGTTTTTAGAAATAAAAAATTAATAATAAAAAATGGTAATACCTTATTTACGTAAGTATTCAGACCCTTTGCTATGAGACTCGAAATTGACCTCAGGTGCATGCTGTTTCCATTGATCATCCTTGAGATATTTCTACAACTTGATTGGAGTTCACCTGTGGAAAATTCAACTGATTGGACATGATTTGGAAAGGCACACACCTGTCTATATAAGGTCCCGCAGTTGACAGTGCATATCAGAGCAAAGACCAAGCCATGAAGTCGAAGGAATTATCTGTAGAGCTCCGAGACAGGGTTGTGTCGAGGCACAGATCTGGAGAAGGGTACAAAAACATGTCTGCAGCACTTAAGGTTCCCAAGAACACAGTAGCCTCCATTAGTCTTAAATGGAAGTAGTTTGGAACCACCAAGACACTTCCTAGAACTGGCCGTCCGGCAAACTGAGCAATCGAGGGAGAAGGGCCTTGGTCAGGGAGGTGACCGAGAACCCGATGGTCACTCTGTCAGAGCTCCAGAGTTCCTCTGTAGAGATGGGAGAACCTTCCAGAACGACAAACATCTCTGCAGCACTCCCCTAATCAGGCCTTTATAGTAGAGTGGCCAGAGGGAAATCACTCCTCAGTAAAAGGCACATGACAGCCCGCTTGGAGTTTTCCAAAATGCATCTAAAGGACTCTCAAACCACAAAAAAAAAGATTCTCTGGTCTGATGAAACCAAGATTGAACTCTTTGGCCTGAATGCCAAGCGTCACGTCTGGAGGAAACCAGGCACCTCTCTTCACCTGGCCAAAACCATCCCTACGGTGAAGCATGGTGGTGGCAGCATCACGCTGTGGGGATGTTTTTCAGAGGCCCGGACTTGGAGACTAGTCAGGATCGAGGGAAAGATGAACAGAGCAAAGTACACAGAGATCATTGATGAAAACCTGCTCCAGAGCGCTCAGGACCTCAGACTGGGGTGAAGGTTCACCTTCCAACAGGACAACGACCCTAAGCACACAGTCAAGACAGTGCAGGAGTGGCTTCGGGACAAATGAATGTCCTTAAGTGGCCCAGCCAGAACCTGGACTTGAACTCGGTTGAAGATCTCTTGAGAGAGCTGAAAATAGCTCCACATCCAACCTGATGTCACAGAGCTTGAGAGGATCTGCAGAGAAGAATGGGAGAAACTCCCAATCCAAGCTTGTAGCCTCATACCCCAGAAGATTTGAGGCTGTTATCGCTGCCAAAGGTGCTTCAACAAAGTAATGAGTAAAGCATCTGAATACTATTGCAAATGTGATATTTCCATTTATTTTATTTTATACATTTGCAAAAATTTTGAAAAACTGTTTTTGCTTTGACATCTTTGGGAATTGTGTGTAGATTGACAAGTGGAAAAAAATATTGAATCAGTTTTAGAAAAAGGCTGTAATTTAACACTGACCATATGAGGCAGCTCATCTATTCCCTTTTGTCATGTTAAACTTTGCAGTCAGAACAAAGAATACTGGCATAACATTACAGATTAAAGTAGCTCTAGAGGCTTGCTTTGCCTTATGGAAATTATGAAGCTTAGAGGCAAGAAAGGATAGAATGGAAACTGCATACTGTATGCCCCCTACATTACCCATTGTGGATTTGTATGCTATTGTGACTGATGGGGGTTGGCTGTCATAAAGTGAAGATAATCCATTGTAATACAAAGGAATCGTCCAGAGATGCTATGAGATTCTATGAAATCACAAGGGAATTGACACTTCGCTAAGCCCTGTACCCCTTGGTTACTGTTGCATCCTCAGACAACATTTTCCCCGGAAGCCCAATTCACCACTCATACCACTGGTGAAATGTTTTTAATATGCAATTCAATTAAACACAGACTACTCCTTGCTAATCAGGAGGCTCTGGTATGTTGTGGTTGACTGTCATTACAATTGGTTCACAGGAACCGGGTCAAATTATGTTTGTCTTGTGGCCAGGCACTGATTGGCTCTGAATTCACTGTCAGCAAGCAGTCAAAGCTACTTTTGAAGCTAACAAGTACTCTTAAATCATATCCTGATGTCAAAAGCACATGATAGTTGTATTCATAACTTGGCTAACTTAGCTAGCTCACATATATTTAGAGACAACAAGTTATATTAAAGAGATTGTCCGGTACTTTTGTATATTTTTTAGCCAGTAGTTCTGAAAGTAGTGCTCACCAAAAATGGCATACTACGTCACATACGTGACTCGCTCTATAATAATCAGTCAGAAGTCGCAATGGCTCATTTGTATAAAAATTGTGTTTTTGGCCAAATTTAGATTTTTCGCTGTTTTGGGGTTTCATCCAGTTTCAACAAAACAATCTCTTTGCTTTTATAATCTGTATGTTTTATGGTCAAATTCAGAGTATAAATAACATTTTTAAGTTCATGAGGTATTTAAGAAAGAATGAGTTGTAGGCTGTGTCATCATTTGGAAAAAAGAGCTGCGTATACATTGTGCTTTTCAGCACATATTAAAAAGGCATGTTTTAAATCGTTTATTTCCTGGTTACATCATTTCTACAGATAAGCTGACTGCAGTGATAGAGTTCTACAAGGAACATGGTGTGGCTCCAAGGAAGAACAGGTGTGGTGGCTGTCTCGCCTGCAAACGGGTGCTGTTCTACGAGGACATTAAGCGAATCGTCCACTATGTCAACAACTTCACCGATGTCCATGCAATGCCGCTCCCAGGACGGTCATATTTTCTTTAACATTTCTAATTTGAGTTGCTGCTTAGAGAGACCAGAGCTTACTCTGACCCTTTTAGCTCTCACCCCCTCCACCCCTTCCCTGTTTTAGCTCTTTTCAGATGACCTTTACTCTGTGTGACTGTCATAAAAATGCAGGTCCTGGGTTTGTGAGAGGGTTTCTTGGTCACATCTGCATATGTTGTGTGCTGTACCCAGGGACATGTCAGATGTGTTTGACTATAGCCTATACACATTCTCTGTGACATGTATTTCTAAGAGATGCTATTTAGCGTGGACATATATTCATTATTTATCCTTATCTCTGAATGTAATCTGACATAGAGAAACTAAGGGCCACAACCATGATATGTGCGAGGACTATATGGGTTCTGGACATGTTTGTGTGCATGTGTATGTGTATGTGCACATGTATGTGTATGTGCACATGTATGCATGTGCACGTGCGAATACACATGCACACTGCATGTACAGTAGTCCTCGTACATACAGTATCATGGCATGAACATGTGCAGTGTGAGAGTGTTTGTCTTTCATACATACAGTATGAATGTACATGTATGTGTGTACTGTACATGTGAATGGGCACGCTTTTATGTGTACAAACGTGTACAAATGTGTGCACGCATACATGCATGTGTATGTATATGTGTACGTGTGTGCGACAAAGATGCAGACAGACACTGTGAGTGTAAGTGTGAGTGAAAGAAGATTTCATGTATTGTGTTTTGTATGAAATAAATTGTTGTTATTCATTATTAAATACATGTCTTAAAAGTAACTGCAAAGTTCGACTGTGTTTTTTGCGAAAACATGGTTTGGTGACACTCACTTGATATTTGGAGTAGAGAGATGATTTTGGTCTCATTAGAAAGCTAACATTATCCTCTTTCCAGCACTGTATAACACTCCACATGTTTTGGGGTCAATGGGGCTGATTATAATAGAGCAAGTCACTTTTTAGTTCTACTTAAGTCATTTTTGGGGGTATGTGTACATTACTATTAACTTTTACTTTTACGTCACTACATTCCTAAAGAAAATGATGTCGTTTTTACTCCATACATTTTCCCTGACACCCAAATGTACTCGATACATTTTGAATGCTTAGCAGGACATTAAAATGGTCCATTTCACGCACTTATCAAGGGAACATCCCTGGTCATCCCTACTGCCTCTGATCTGGCGTACTCACTAAACACAAATGCTTCACTTGTAAATTATGTCTGAGTGTTGGAGTTTACCCCTGGCTATCTGTAAATTCAAAAACAAGAAAATGGTGACATCTGCTTAATTGTTGCTTAATATAAGGAATTTGGAATGATTTATACTTTTACTTTTGACACTTAAGCATATTTTAGCAATGACCTTTACGTTTGATATTTAAGTATATTTAAAACCAAATACTTGTAGACTTTGTTAAAGTAGTACTGGGTGGCATTCACTGTTACTTGAGTCATTTTTTTATAAAGATGTCTTTACTTTTACTAAAGTATAACAATTGGCTACTTTTTCCACCACTGTGTGTCCCATGTCATTGCTCTCTTTCTCGCTCTGCTGTGTGTCCCATGTCATTGCTCTCTTTCTCGCTCTGCTGTGTGTGCCATGTCATTGCTCTCTTTCTCGCTCTGCTGTGTGTGCCATGTCATTGCTCTCTTTCTCACTCTGCTGTGTGTGCCATGTCATTGCTCTCTTTCTCGCTCTGCTGTGTGTGCCATGTCATTGCTCTCTTTCTCGCTCTGCTGTGTGTGCCATGTCATTGCTCTCTTTCTCGCTCTGCTGTGTGTGCCATGTCATTGCTCTCTTTCTCACTCTGCTGTGTGTGCCATGTCATTGCTCTCTTCCTCACTCTGCTGTGTGTGCCATGTCATTGCTCTCTTTCTCGCTCTGCTGTGTGTCCCATGTCATTGCTCTCTTTCTCACTCTGCTGTGTGTCCCATGTCATTGCTCTCTTTCTCACTCTGCTGTGTGTCCCATGTCATTGCTCTCTTTCTCACTCTGCTGTGTGTGCATCTTGCTAGCTTTCACTCAAATGGAAAGGGGCAGAAGGTCATTGGCTAGAACATGAATTGCTAGGAGGCTGGCCCACGTGGGGGAAAATGTAAGGGAAAAAGCGCTGCACAGCTTCCTTCCAGTAGTGTATCCAAACAAAAATAGCATATTTTGACCAATGACTAAAATAATATGTTAATTGTGTGGATAATCCTCTAACAAACCAATGGTCCAAACCGCATGTCTCTATCATAATCTGATATAACATTATTGGAGTGTTTACCCTTGTAAGATGGCCAGAGTTAGGGTGAATAAATCAATAGAGGTCAGGAGAAAAAAAGTGGTCAAAAATCAGGAACATTGCATCAGGTCAACTAGTCTGGATTCTGTGCAAGAATTAAGGCTACTGGCTACCTGACAGGCTCACTTTCCCGTTGAGCTTGTCATCTTCTCGAATCCACAGGACATAAACCAATATACAGTGAGTATACCAAACATTAGGAACACCTTCCCACTGTTGAGCTTTAAAAACCTAGCAGCGTTGCAGTTCATGACACAAACCGGTGCGCTTGGCATCTACTACCATACCCCCGTTCAAAGGCACTTCCATTTTTTGTCTTGCACATTGAATCTCTGAATGGCACACATACACAATCTATGTCTCAATTGTCTCAAGGCCTTAAGATCCTTCTTTAACCTGTCTCCTCCCCTACATCTACATTGATTAAGGTGGATTTAACAAGTGACAATAAGGGATCATAGCTGTCACCTGGATTCACCTGGTCAGTTTGTCATGGAAAGAGCAGGTGTTCTTAATGTTTTGTATACTCAGTGTAGAGGTTAGATAGATATCCATTTTGAGACATGACATGTACAGTAGTAAATTCATATTTTAGTATACGCTTGTCATATTTATTCGAAATTCCTGTTCTTTTTCAAAAATGTCTCACAAAAAAGTGTATCTCTGTGAAAGGTCAACGAAGCACTTTTATATTTAATTCAGCTCGTGTCATACTAATTTAGCTTTTTGCGACCCTCTGAAAAAACTTTGAAGGCGACCACAACAAAATGTAAAATCCTCAAAAGTTGTTACAAGAAACCTGCACCGCTATGTTACCAGAGTAATAATTTTGCACGCCCAATTTTTCCGTTTTTGATTTGTTAAAAAAGTTTGAAATATCCAATAAATGTCGTTCCACTTCATGATTGTGTCCCACTTGTTGTTGATTCTTCACAAAAAAATACAGTTTTATATCTTTATGTTTGAAGCCTGAAATGTGGCAAAAGGTCGCAAAGTTCAAGGGGGCCGAATAGTTTCGCAAGGCACTGTATGTTAGACCCAACAGAACGATTCAGAACATTAATAATCATATTTGTCTTGGTAAAAATGTATTTTCTAACATAATCAAGTGAAATTTCATCACCAAAGCACACTTTCACACACTCTGGGACACCTTACTTAAACAGTCACTTTCAAACTAGGGATTTGGTGGCTAATTGAGGTTAAACAGTATTTCTGCTCATAGATTATGCATGTTTGAACTACACATTGACAGATCCAGCTCAAAGCGGTAGGTTTAAAAAAACGTACTAGTCTACAAAGTTCCAGAGCATAGCTAACTAGCACTAGCAACATTTGGTGGTCAGTGAGACAGAGCTAGCTAACCAGCTGAGCTAGCAAACAACGTAACAAAAGTATAATTTTGGATTCTAAAAATACAGGCTATGCATTTCAGGAATCCCAGTAGCAAGTACCCTTGGTGCACTGTTAAGTTAATTAGCTTTATTTTTTTTTTAAGAAAAAAAGAAAACTCTTAGTTTTTGCCATTACCCTGGCTTTCATGTGTTTGAAATGTGAGCTTGTCCAAGGTGTTGGACTCAACAGTTGCTATCAATTGGAGCACTGCGATTGGTTGCCCCAAATCCTGGGGCGGGGCTTAGTGAAAGGTCAAATTGAATTGTACAGTTACCATGCCTCTGGCAAACAGTGAGGTCTGAGAGCACTGGCCCATTAGTCTGTTGCTGTTTCCAAACTCATTAACTGTCAGCTTCCAAAAACGCTTTATGCAGCCCTACCTGGTCAAGAGTAATTCTGTTTTTGTATGCCTTTATGCTTTTCCTGGGAGTGTAACTGTTCCCATTGTTACCATTTTCTCCTCGTGTTCATCTTCTCCTTGACCTAAGATGGCAACACTGTCCTTCTGGACAATATAACGGATCAATACAAGCTATAATGTAGATCAATACAAGCTTTCACTCATCACTATTGTTTACCAGGCAGCAGAAGGCTGTACCGTAGTGCATCCCTGAATGGAAATACACTTGTAAAATGCTGATTCTGCTTGTATATGTCCCCAATAATCGTTGATATTTTTTCTTGGTTTTACCAACCTTTATTTACACACATTACTTGGGCACAGATGACACGTAGTCTAGTCACTACCTCCCTCTGAAGGCAAATGAGTTAGATATGGTCCTTGAGGGGGAAGAGGATGGTCCTTGAGGGGGAAGATGATTTTTCCTGACCTCATTTCTCTCCAACCTCTTAGAATATAAGATTTGAATGTTGGTCCCCTTGGACCCTTCCATCAGTGTTTCATTGTAAACCAAAGGGTCTCCAGTGCTCTGTGGAGCTACTGAGGTTCTGTACAGTGATTGAACATGTCCCCCTAGAATCCAACTGAAAATATGAGAGGAGAATAGGGCGCAAGAATCTGTTTTTAGAGTGTGCATGATATTATACAGCAGAGGCTTAGATTCATACAGGTCTGTCCGTGTTCTAACCAACAGACGATTCTATTCATAGTCCCTGTGCCTCTGGCTGACCACAAATGAGGGCGACATATCAGATACCGAGAGGCATTCTGCAATGGCTATCAAATTAAATCATGGTCAGCCACACACATTTAATTTGTCCCGTCTCGCACTTCCATAGGAGAAAAAAGACAGTGTAATGATGTAATGAGGTCTCAGAGAATAGGCTACAAACTGATTTGGTTATCCTTCCCATCCTTCCTATTGCAACATTTTCATGGAATGATTAATCATTGTGACAATAATATCCTTTTTATTCTCCTTTTTATTTTTTTAACGGACTACAGTACCTATAACCAGGTCAGAAAAGGACTGAAATATATGTTATGAACAGGCATAATGAACTAGCTAATTAACTGGCCTCCAAGCACACGGTTGCTTTATTTGACAATTACATTTGACAAGATTATTTTTGCTATATTTCTAATTTTAGAATTGTATTTTACTCATACAGAAAACAATATGATTTCTAATCTTTAATGCAAAGTATTTTAGTCAAGATTACCAGCCCAAAAAACGATTTATATAATTTATAGTTCATTGTATAAAGTGGTTAGTGACAGTATAATCCTTATTCATCCTTATCACAGTCTGGATAGTGGATTTTTTAGGGCTGCACACTAACGAAGCCTGTTCTCAGCTAACGCAGGATAGGGAGACCTAGCAGGGTCTAGCCCCTGGCAAGGTCAGTCACAACAGGTTCATGACTAAGTAGAGTAGCACCCTCTCTAACAAGGTGGCTAATCCTACCATGAGAGGGTGGAAACAAATCAAGCCCTGATGTGCTCAATGAAGCAGAAGGTATCTTCCCTAATGTAATTACAATGAAATGTGTGTAAACTTGTAATTTTCTCTTATGTCCAAAATATGTTTAAAAAAATGTTGAGGACTTATGCATATTCTTAAGGGCTTAGAAGCATTTCCTATACATGCAATGTATTATTTTCTCATCCAGTCTGACATCAAAATGGAAATGAAATGAATGTACTTTGTGGGCATAAACAATACAGTGATATCAGGATTGTGTTGTAATCAACCTCAACCTCATCAACCTGCAAAATTGTCCTCCAGTCAGCTTATAGCATCCTGGTAAGACGTATGATGGTCTTCCAACATGCAGGATAATTAGGCAAAATAAAATGCATTTGCACATAATTTCCCTCTCTGGAGATTGGTATGGGCTCCTCAAATTTCATTTCCCCCAGCGGGAATGTGGTGTGTTCAGAATGTAACATTTGATTCATGAATTCATGAATTCCCATGAGTATAAAAAGGTCTATGCATGTAATTGAATAATGATGGACACTACACCCACCAAGGTCAGGTTTAGTTTCACATCTCAGTGGGTTTGTTTCTTAGTTGAGATCATAATGTACTTGTGTATTACTTGTTGAATACTCCCTGTAGTCTCTTACTGTGCATCTGTGCAAGTAGGCATCATAGGTATTTAGACATGAAAGAGGTCATAAGTTCCAACAACCTTCTCACTGCAGTCCTAATACACTCAAGATATTGGCTTGTAATTTGTTTGCTCCTCAGGGCTGTGTAATCCACTGCATTTTAACTCCATTATGTATGTATGAGGGGTTTCTCGGCTCTCTTCTATCCTAAGCCTGTATAGGTCTTTGATGCTGCAGGACTTTGTTGTAACATTACAAATATATTTATATCAAATGGAACGTAAAGATGCTTTGGAAGAGGCCTCCTCCCTCAACATATTTATTTATTTGCACCAAAGAAAACAAGTTATAAAACCAAATGAAAACAACAACACAAAAAGGGTGTGCAGGTGTGGTTGGTATTCATGACAAATGACCTGTAATGTATGTGTACTAGTTAGGCTATATGGAGGAGATTACTGAGTAGTTAGGTTCATTAGGCTGACCCCCAGTCTTTGCTTGAAGTTATTGGGGATGACGATGTTTTGGCAATGTGAAGATAAGAATTCCAGAGTATGGTACCTCTGTATCTGATAGAAAATGTGAGGTGCGGCAGTAGGGAGGGTGAAGGCTATCGCAGTGTCTTGTGTTACATGGATGGATTTCAGAATTAACCTGCAAGAATCCATTGAAAGGTTTAGGTAAACTGTCTGTGAGGTATGAGTATTTGTAGATAAAAGTGAATGATTGACTTACATTAATGTCGTAAACAGACAAGATTGAGTTTCTTAAACAAAGGTGCAGATGGAGCCAGGTAATTAGAGGAGGTGGCTAGACTTGCACATTTATTTTGTATGATGAGTAATTTGTGTAGGTAGGAGCCATATGTACTGGCCTGGACAATATTAATATTATACTAAATGAGATATGGATAAATTAATTTACAATAATTTTGTTTTAAAAAATTGTCTGCAGCAAAGTGATGAAATCTGTTGGCATCATCAGAAAGATTAGTGGTTTGGCTCATCAGGCTTGCTTCCTAACTCTATACTATAGCTTCATTTACCCATATCTAATTTACTGTAATATTGTCTGGGCCAGTGCATATGCCTCCTACCTACACAAATGATTTCTTATTCTTGCTAGTGAATATAATGAAGTTGGATTTTTTTAACATTAAGGAATGATTTGCTTATCTAGAACAATTCAGAAAATTTGGCCATACCTGAGTTGGCTTCATGAACTAGTGAGTCAAAATGATTGCGTGATAAAATCAAATGGATATCGTCAGAAAAGAGAATAGGAAGTACGGTCGAAGACACAACAGCAGGGTCATTGATATCGATGAAGAACTAAAGTAAATTATATGTATAATCATGAAAACCATAATAATGCAATTTAGAAAGTAATATTTCATGATCAACCATGTCAAACGCTTTAGATAAATCTAAAAAGATAGAAAGAGCATATTCATTGTTTGTTAGGACTGTAAAGGTTTTTACAAGTTACAAAAGAGGCATGTAGTTTTTACCATAATAGTTTTCACCATATTGGTGCTCGTAGAATACAGTGTTGATCATTTTCTAAAACAACAATTTTACTAGGATTTTTGAAAAACATGCCAGTACAGATATTGGCAGATAATTTGTAAAAGATCTGGGACCCCCATAATTATAGAGGGGGGAACATTGGCAATTTTCATATCTTTAGGAACAGTAGCAGTTTGCATTGATTTGGTGAAGATATACTTTTGAGGCTCAGTAATCGAGGAAGATCTCAGTAATCGAGAGGCACCAATCTCATCATGACCTTCTGCTGATATCTTTAAGCTACCAATTACCTCCATCACTTCCATTACACCAGGAGGATCAAACTGATGCAGAGAAGGGAAATATGCCTTAATGTAATCCAAAGGATTTCAATCCGTTTTCTCTATTTTCTTTGACAGAGAGGAACCCACATTCACAAAAAAAGTTATTAAAAAAGTTATTATATACAATTTATACAATTAAAAACTTTAAATGAATGTATCATGGCATCGGAGAAGATGGCTGACGTTTTACATGCTCCTAACCAACTGTGAATTTTTGTTCGTTTTTTTGTGTTGTTGGTAACTTGTTTTTTTAACTTATTCTGTAAATAATGTCGCTGCTACCGTCTCCTATGACAGAAATTAACTTCTGGACGTCAGAACTGCGATTATCACCACGAACTGCAGTAGCTTTTTTTCCCCTTTAACAAGTCCAACGAGCCTGAGGTGAAGGACGTACTGCTTTCCCGGGAACAGCCCCAAATCCCCATCATTTGCATGAAGAGATGCCTTCTGGGAATCCGTAGGTGATCGAATAAACCCCCATTGCCTTCCATTCTACTAGCTAACATGTAATCATTGGAAAATTAAATTGACGATCTACGAGGCCGATTAAACTACCAACGGGACAATAAAAACTGTAATATCTTATGCTTCACGGCATTGTGGCTGAGCGATGACATTATCAACATACAGCTGGCTGGTTATACGCTGTATTGGCAGGATAGAACAGCGGCATCTGGTAAGACAAGGGGGGGCAGACTATGTATATTTGTAAACAACAGCTGGTGGATGATATCTAAGGAAGTCTCGAGGTTTTGCTCGCCTGAGATAGAGTATCTCATGATAAGCTGTAGACCACACTATCTACCTAGAGAGTTTTCATCTGTATTTTCTCGTAGCTGTCTACATACCACCACAGACCGATGCTGGCACTAAGACCGCACTCAATAAGCTGTATTCCGCCATAAGCAAACAGGAAAACGCTCATCCAGAGGCGGCACTCCTAGTGGCTGGGGACTTTAATGCAAGGAAACTTAAATCCGTTTTACCAAATTTCTGTCAACATGTTAAATGTGCAACCAGAGGGAAAAAACTCTAGACCAGCTTTACTCTACACACAAAGACGGGTACAAAGCTTTCCCTCGTCCTCAGTTTGGAAAATCGGACCATAATTCTATCCTCCTGATTCCTGCTTACAAGCAAAAATTAAAGCAGGAAGCACCAGTGACTTGGTCAATAAAAAAGTAATCAGATGAGGCAGATGCTAAGCTACAGGACCGTTTTGCTAGCATAGACTGAAATATGTTCCGGGATTCTTACAATGGCATTGAGGGGTACACCACATCAGTCATTGGCTTCATCAGTAAGAGCATCGATGACATCGTCCCCACAGTGACTGTACGTAAATACCCCAACCAGAAGTCATGGATTACAGACAACATCCGCACTGAGCTAAAGGCTAAAGCTGCCGCTTTCAAGGAGCGGGACTCGAACCTGGAAACATATAAGAAATCCCGCTATGACCTCCGAAGAACAAATACATCAAATAGACAATAGAAAATCGTAAATACAGGACTAAGATCGAATCGTACTACACCGGCTTCAGCGCTCGTCGGATGACTACACCGGCTTCAACGCTCGTCGGATGTGGCAGAGCTTGCAAACCATTACAGACTACAAAGGGAAGCACAGCAGAGAGCTTCCCAGTGACACAATTCTACCAGACGACCTAAACTACTTCTATGCTCACTTTGAGGCAAATAACACTGAAACATGCATGAGAGCACCAGCTGTTCTCGACAACTTTGTGATCACACTCTCCACAGCCGATGTGAGTAAGACCTTTAAACAGGTCAACATTCACATGCCGCAGGGCCAGACGGATTACCATGACGTGAACTGCGAGCATGCGCTGACCAACTGGCAAGTGTCTTCACTGACATTTTCAACCTCTCTCTGTCCGAGTCTGTGCCCAAGAACACAAAGGTAACCTGCCTAAATGAGTACTGACCCGTAGCACTCACGTCTGTAGCCATGAAGTGCTTTGAAAGGCTGGTCATGGCTCACATCAACATCATTATCCCAGAAACCCTAGACCCAATCCAATTTGCATAATGCCCTAACACTTCCACAGATGATGCAATCTCTCATTGCAGTCCACACTGCCCTTTCCCAACTGGACAAAAGGAACACCTATGTAAGAATGCTTTTCATTGACTACAGCTCAGTGTTCAACACCATAGTGCCCTCAAAAGCTCGGAAAAAAAGCTAAGGACCCTGGGATTAAACACCTTCCTCTGAAACTGGATCCTGGACTTCCTGACTGTTCTCTCTACTATCGCATGGCAAGCGGTACCGGAGCATCAAGTCTAGGTCCAAGAGACTTCTAAACAGCTTCTACCCCGAAGCCATAAGACTCCTGAACATCTAGTCAAATGGCTACCCAGACTATTTGCATTGCCCTCCCCCCTTTTACGCCGCTGCTACTCTGTGTTATTATCTATGCATAGTTACTGTACCTACATGTACATATTACCTCAATTACCTCGACTATCCGGTGCCCCCACACATTGACTCTGTACCGGTACCCCCTGTATATACTGTAGTCTCGCTGTTGTTATTTTACTGATGCTCTTTAATTACTTGTTCCTTTTATTTCTTATTCTTATTCTTATTTTTTAAACTGCATTGTTGGTTAATGGCTTTTAAGTAAGCATTTCACTGTAAGGTCTACACCTGTTGTTTTTGGCTAATGTGACTAATACAATTAGATTTGATTTGATTTGAATTCACATGAAATAACATCAGGATCACTATTGGTCTTATTTTCAACAATAATTTGAGATGGGATAGTTATAGATGCCTCATATTCAACATATTCAATATTCATTTTACTTTATATTATTTAAGGATTCTGGGATTCTAGGCATTTGTTTGTAAAATATAGATTTTTGGGATATCCAAAAATGTGCAGAATTCAGGGGAGGGATTTGTGAGAAACTTTTTATACAACTTGTTTTTTTTAACTGCAGATTTTTTGAGACCAGTTGTAAACCAAGGTTTCCAGAACCCATCTGCTGCTCTCTTATGTGATTTAACTAAGGGAAAGCAGTGGTGAAATACAGAATTGAAAGATCTGGTACCTAGAATCCATATCGGCCTGATTATAAACTTTTCCCATGAAAAATCTTCAATCAACATCTTAAAGTGCTCACAATTACTTTTGTTAAATATTCTACACAATGCTACTAATAATTCCCATCTGTTAATTTCCAGCTGCCAAAGAGAAGTGGGAAATTGGAAAGTGGTCAGAAATGACAGTATAAAGTAAACCTGTTTAAGGCACAATAGTCAAATCATTTGTCAAAATATTATCAATAAGGATGACAGATGAACGAACTGGTCACTCTGTGGGCTTTTGATGAGGGGATACAGATAGCTGGAGTATAAAGTATTCAGAAAGTCTGATGTTAGTGAATGGTTCTCACTTTTAGATACATTTATGTTGTAATCATCCAATAGAAAACACATTTTATCTTCATTATTATTCCAATCCAAGGGTAATGCAAGGATATCAATAAAACTACCAATGTCCGAATCGGGTGGCCGATAGATGCTTCCAATTACCACTTTTTACCACCAGAAAAACAATCAGGAGGGAATTTCTATGAAAAAACAACATCAATGTTATCAGATATAAGTATGAGGTCCTCTCTTACATTGAACTGAAAACATTTATGAACAAAAATGGACACTCCTCCACCCACTCTGTAGGTTCCACAGTGGTGAACGGCATTATAAGGAGACATGTCATAAAGCATTGTTGTCTCTTCATAAAGCTTGGTTGTCTCTTCATAAAGCTTGGTTGTCTCTTCATAAAGCTTGGTTGTCTCTTCATAAAGCTTGGTTGTCTCTTCATAAAGCATGGTTGTCTCTTCATAAAGCATGGTTGTCTCTTCATAAAGCATGGTTGTCTCTTCATAAAGCATGGTTGTCTCTTCATAAAGCATGGTTGTCTCTTCATAAAGCATGGTTGTCTCTTCATAAAGCATGGTTGTCTCTTCATAAAGCATAGTTGTCTCTACATAAAGCATGGTTGTCTCTTCATAAAGCATAGTTGTCTCTACATAAAGCATGGTTGTCTCTTCATAAAGCATAGTTGTCTCTTCATAAAGCATAGTTGTCTCTACATAAAGCATGGTTGTCTCTTCATAAAGCATGGTTGTCTCTGATCATACCATTACAATATCTCACAATACATACAGTAATATCTTAGCCAGTTCAATTTATTGTGCTTGTCAAATCATAAGCCTTTTTGCCTGTTCACATAAACATAGACTAGAGCAATTAGTTTTGTAGTTCGTCGTAATTCAGCAAGAAAATTGACTTCTATACATTCTATTCTATAGAATAATTGTATTTTTTCTCCATGAAGCCCACACAGGTTCTTCTTACTTGAATGAACAAAAAATATTTATCCTGACAAATACCAAATGACCTTTACTTTACACATTAATTCTATTCTCTAACAAGGTCCGTAGGGCTTTTTCCAAGAGATGGTATCTGCTGTGCTGGTGCAGCCACATCCTGCTTCTGTCATTTGTCACACAGTAGGGGTGGTTTGCTAGGATAATCTATGGCCCTATAAGTACTTTATAGTGCACTTATTCTCAGCTTTTCCAGATGAACAAAGACACAGTTTAGGCTATAAAAATATATATATTGTTTTATCTGTTTTTTAGCTGTTCAAATGGATTACCTGGTAAACCATATCTCCTGATTTCTAGAATAATCTCAAAAAGCTGTATTGCTTTAGTAAAGCCTGCTGTAACTCTGGGGATGCATCTATCAACATGAATTAACCCTGTTGATCTATGTAGTGCTTTCAGGGAATATACTGTACTGTATTCCTACCCGCCACATGTCAACATGTTACTGTCATTAATTTACTACTAAGAGTTGGGCTACTGCAGCTGTGCATGGATTACTACAGTACATGAGTTACCTTACACTGCAGTAAAACATCAATGTACCTGTTGTATTCATAATTATGATGGATCTGAATTTCAAATGGTCACAGGCTAGTGTTTACAATCTCAAACTGAAACATCATTGCCTTCTTTGAAATTACAGTATTTGACTGAATATGAGAACATTATACTAAAACGTACATTTCATATGAACGTCCTCTCACCTGAGGTTTTAGATGCAGAGGAGTTCTAACACGGTGACTATGGGAACAGTTTTACTGTTGGTCTAGTTACTTCACTCCAGAGTAACCCAGGTCAAGCTCTCTCACTATCTCTCTCACTCTCTCTCCGTCTGTCTGTGCCCCCTTTCATGCTGATGCAACATTTAACAGAGGTGGAGTAGGAAAGAGTTGTGGACAGAAACTTCAAGTTTAAAATAGGAGGGCTGTATTTTTTTCTCTGGGTTCTAGACTTAGAAAACGCGATGCGACTCATCTTCCATCGACCGACCTAGGAAGATTATGACTTCTGACAGCTATGCAGTATATATGCTGCATAGACAACCATTATGTATTATTACACAGATCACGAACCACAAGCCCTTATGAAATTCACATATGATGTATGACCAAATACGCATGAATATCTGCATTGGAATCCACTGTGTTGTAGCCACTTTATGACATAGGCCAAAGTTATAATCAGAAAAAGTTAAATGCTTTTTCATCAAGCCTTTTTTGTGACATTACTAAAAAAACTGTCTTAAAATATTCTGACTTGAAATTAATGATTTATTCCTAGACATAGTGGAAATACCTCATATTCAGAGTCAGATTGTGACCATGATGACAGCTGTGTGGCTCTGCCAGTGTTCAAAGCTCTGAAGTGGAACACAGTCTATTTTTCTCTTGTTTTGTCGTCCTGCTGAATCCATCCTAATGGTTCTTCCATGACCTTCCCTGCCATCTGTTGTTATACAGCTACTTTGGCTAAATCAGTACATTAATCACACTGGATAATGTGCAATTGGCCCTCATTTGGAGTTAATGGGTGTCTATTCACACCACACAGTGCAAAGGCAAATTACAGTAATGAGCTACTGAGCACTGGTTTACATATGCTCGGTAGAATGGGCGACTAATTGGTTCAAGGTAGTATTGACTGAGGAAAACAGCAAATTTCCCCAACATGTCACCATATACAGTGCCTTCGGAAAATATCCAGACCCCTTGACTTTTTCCACATTTTGCTAGCTACAGACTTTTTAAAAAATGTATTAAATTGTTCTTTTCCCTCATCAATCTACACACAATACCCCATAATGACAAAGCAAAAACAGGTTTTTATACATTTTTGGTAATTTATTACAAAATATATAAAACAGAAATATGACATTTACATAATTATTCAGACCCTTTACTCTGTAGTTTGTTGAAGCACCTTTAGCAGCGATCTTCTTGGGTATGACGCAACAAGAATAGCACACCTGTATTTGGGGAGTTTTTCCCATTCTTCTCTGCAGATACTCTCAAGCTCTGTCAGGTTGGATGGGGAGAGTTGCTGAACAGCTATTTTCAGATCTCTTCATAAATGTTCGATCAGGTTCAAGTCTGGGCTCTGGCTGGGCCGCTCAAGGACATTCAGAGACTTGTCCTGAAGCCACTCCTGCATTGTCTTGGCTGGGTACCTAGGGTCGTTGTCCTGTTGGAAGGTTGAAACTTCGCCCCAGTCTGAGGTCCTGACTCTCTAAAGCAGGTTTTCATCAAGGATCTCTCTGTGCTTTGCTCTGTTCATCTTTCCATCGATCCTGACTAGTCTCCAAGTCCCTGCCGCTGAAAAACATCCCGACAGCATGATGCTGGCACCACCATGCTTCACCATAGGAATGGTGACAGATTTTCTACAGACGTGATGCTTGGCATTCAGGCCAAAGAGTTCAATCTTGGTTTCGTCATACCAGAATCTTGTTTATCATCGTCTGAGATTCTTTAGGTGCCTTTTGGCAAATTCTAAGAGGACGGTCAGGTGCCTTTTACTTTTACTGGCCAGCCTCCGTCTGGCCACTCTACCATAAAGGCCTGAATGGTGGAGTGCTGCAGCGATTGTTGTCCTTCTGGAAGGTTCTCCCATCTCCTCAGATCACCTCCCTGACCAGGCCATTCTCCCCTGATTGCTCAGTTTGGCCAGGGGGCCAGCTCTAGGAAGAGCCTTGGTTCCAAACATCTTTAATTTAAAAATGATGGAGGGCACTGTGTTCTTGCGAACCTTCAATGCTGCAGACACTTTTGGTACCCTTCCCTAGATCTGTGCCTCAACACAATCTTGTCTCTGAGATCTACGGACAATTCCTTCGACCTCATGACTTGGTTTTTGCTCTGATATGCAATGTCAACTGTGGGACCTTATATAAACAGGTGTGTGACTTTCCAAATCATGTCAAATCAAATGAATTTGCCACAGGTGGACTCCAATCAAGTTGTAGAAACATATCAGGAATGATCAATGGAAACAGGATAAACCTTAGCTAAACTTTGAGTCTGAGGGTCTGAATACTTATGGAAATATGGAATTTGAAAAATTTCTAAAAACCTGTTTTCGCTTTGTCATTATGGAGTATTGTGTGTAGATTGCTGGGAATATTGATTTTATTTAAGCTATTTTCTAATAAGGCTGTAACATAACAAAATGTGGATAAAGTCAAGGGGTCTGAATACTTTCCGGAGGTCACTGTAGAATAACATGTACAATAGGAGTCCATGGGAGTTCAGTATCAGTTATCCCCATTGTCTTTGTATGCCATGATAGGTACAACATATTATGATTTATCTATGTATTTTCTATCACGTTAATCCTTAATTTGTTCATAATTTGTTACAGGTTTAAATACCAGCCAATGAAACAGGTTGCAGTTTCCAACAGCACAGTGAATTGCGAATGAGCATTGACCTTAAGATAGATATTCCACATGCACAAAGTGACACTGAACAATGTCACCACATCCTTGGGGATGGAGGAATAACAAATTGCCATGCAGCAACTGCTGCTGGCTCCCCCTGACAACGGTGACAACGGTGAGTCAAGGACATTTCTGGTTGCGACAACCAATCATATCGCCGTCTGCAACCAAGAAGTAACCAAGAATTGAAGAACTAGAAGAGCAAAATCCTTGGTGCAATGTGTGACTTGTGGGTCTTGGGTTGACTGAATGATACTGACCCACCTGAATATTAGAGTATTCAGTTAAGCATGACAACAACCTTTAACATGATCACTGGAAGCATATTACTCTTTCAGACAGATTGTCCATTCAGTGCAGCACTGTCATTAGTCTTGACAGTACTGTCCTAGTGTTAGTTTTCATGACATACAGTAGAGTTGACATTGAAAGCTGGCAGAACTGAATACTTCCAGCTGACCTCAGTTGTATCTATTTTATATGATAAGATTAAAAGTAGGTTACTTATCCTGTAGGGTCTCATTCCCATCACTGTCAATCAGCTACCTATTTAATTCAGTATCAATATATCATAATTAATGATACAGAAATATCTAATTGGGAAATACTTACTGAATACTTAATGCAAAGTATCTAATTGGGAAAAACTGACAGAATGTACTTGTTCTCCTACTGTATGTATATTTTGCTTACAGAATGTACTCCTTATATATATATATATATACAGTAAATAACATTACACAGAACAACCAATTTCAGAGGTTCATACTGTATTTGTGACGCCCCTGTTTCTATGTTCGCCTGCCCCCTAGTGTCCATCAATGAATAGCTCATATTGCCTCGTACACTTAAATGATAAAGAGGACATTCATTTCTAAACCTCTGCGTGGCGCCTTCTGGCTGTATTGAAAGTAGCAATGACTCAAATGCTTCTGAATGTGTAGCATTAAGCTTCAAGTTTTATTTGTCACAAGCACAGTGAAATACTTAACTTGTGAGCCCTTCACAACGATGCAGTGTTTGACAAATATCAAATAAAAAACAAATAAAAAACACAAGAAATAAGAAAGGAAGAAATAAAAGTAGAGTGTAAGCTCTGTACAGGGTCAGTGCCTGTACCAAATGTTCAATGTGCAGGGATACTGGAGTACTTGAGGTAGGTATGTACATGTAGGCAGGGATTAGGAGAAAGGTAGCAGGATAAACAATAATAATAAAAGCAACCAATATAGCAGTGTAAACAGTGCTGAAAAGTGACTGGAAGCATGAATATATAAATACTATGATAATATACTCATGGTAATATCAACATGTAAACAGGAGTAGTATTGACCAGTAGCAGGATAAATAGATGGACACTAATGGTAATGGCACTCAATAATCAATAAGAGCAGCATAATGGTAGTAATGAATCTGATCAATAATCATTTAGCAGCAGCATAGGTGTGAGGGTGTAAGCGTGTGGTGTCAGTAATGAGTGTGTGAGTGAGGGTATATGTGAGTGTGTGTATGTAATTATGTGTGTGTGTGAGTAAGAGTGACAGTGAAGGTGTGAGTGTGTAAAGACTTGTGGGTGGGTATAGAGTCTGCGTGGATAGTCTGTTGTAGAGGGAGAGAGGTTGTTTTTTAGCAGGGGCACAACTTTGGTTTTAGAAGTAGGGGAGACATAATTAATACATTTTTATCCAGTTGGATAAACACTCCAAACAGCCTACCCGACCGCTCTGAGGCATCTGCATGGTCCTAAAGCACACCTTGCCTCATTTTGTATCACATTCCAATGATAAAACTGGAGGGTGGAATAAAAATGCAATTTCAGAATGTGGATGTCCCCCCAGTGATAGTTGTGCCCCTGGTTTTTGGCCGTTTGCGGTCTTATGGCCAATGCATAGAAGCTGTTGAGGAGTCTGTTGGTCTGAGCCTTGATGCACTGGTACCGCCTGCCAGACAGGAGTATGGAGAACAGTCCATGTCTCCGGTGGCTGGAAACTCACCCCCAGTGATGCCCTTGGCTGTCCGCACCACCCTCTGTAGGGATTTCCAATCTAGGGTGCTGGAGTTGACATAACAGACAGTGATACAACAAGTTAGGATGCTCTCGATGGTGCAGCTGTAAAAGTTCCTGAGAATCTGAGGGGCCATGCCAAATCATTTCAGCCTCCTGAGAGAGAAAAGGCAACACCGAGCGTTCTTCAAAAGAGGCATCATATTCTTCAACAATCATTACATGTAGCCTACAACATGCAGCAGTGTGTGAGGTGCTGGTGGTGCCACTTGGTGGAGCCCAAGACCTTTCCTGCACGCTACCAATCATTCATCCATCCCTGATAGCTCTTTCTGGATGGCAGTCATAACTGGCACATCTGAAATATAATACACTGTATCCTCTTTATTAGCAGTCTTCAGTACGGACTGGACCAAAATGCATTTTGACTGTCTTCCTGGAGGACTCTCTCGCTCACTGGCATGAATGACTAACTTATCATTAAATATGTATTACATTATGGGAGTTGTTATATTTACCTTAGTCATCAGAGAAAATGGAAACAATTGGCAGGTGAATACCAACTCTCACACTTTGGAGTGTTCACAGGTCATTTGTGAAGTGGAAGACAGGAAATAAAGTAGACAGCATTCAATTCATATTACGATTGGTAGATAATATGTCGTGAACATTTTAGTAAAGGCACAAAGTGCATGCTGGCCTTAGTGTATCGAACACTTGTGTTACATGTTAGATTGTAAATAGATGTTGATGCATTGCCTCTGCTCCATCAGTACTACAATCAAATGTGTTTGATATGGGTGTTGATGCTGCTTTTCACTTAGAAAACTATAAGTGATCTTCACATTCACATTAAAATCCCCCCCCAAAAAGGAATAATGACAGATGAAGAAGTCTGTCTCATTATGCAGCAAATTGCTTTGCTGATGATCTCCTTTGTCATGAGGCAAAGTGTGACTAATGGACGACTACAGACATTATTTATCTGTGTTGAGAGCCAATTATACATGTGACAATAGCCCTGAAAGGATTTGTGTGTGTATGCATGGATATCTGTAAAACAGAAACACTTATATGAGATTGGTCTGCTGAATAGTGCTCATGTGAATTATGGCTATACTGTGTTCAGTAAAGAGGATTGGGCTAAAGTAGGCTGTCAGTGAAAAGTCTGAAATACACAGCATTATTCATCATGATCATATTCATAGCATTACTTATACTGTATGGTCTTTTATTAATACAATATAACAAAGCTAATTAGGAGTAAGTAAAATGTAACATGTTATGTAATGGTATTATATTTTATTGTCTTATGGATGACATTATCCCACATTAAAGTATTTGATAACAAGTTACTTCCTCCCTCCCATCCACTGGCACATGGTCCAGAGAGAAGCCTAGGACCGTCCCTAGAGCTCTGCCCATTTGAAATGTTCATTCCTAATTATAGAATGTGAGAAGAAAAAAATAGAAGATGTGGCACAGTTTAGGGCTATGTCCCAAATAGCACACTATTTCCTATGGGCCCTGGTCAAAAGTAGTGCACTATGTAGTGAATATATTGCCATTTGGGATACAACCCAGGTCTGTTCTCAGTAAAAGCCCTGAGTAAGCCTAACATCTCTAACACAGACAGGAAGTGACTGACGCATCAAAGCATCTCACATCCTCCCTGCATGATATCTTTATTACCAGAGATCAGACACACACCTCTAAACAGATGCTAAGAAACATCAACATCAGGATGTGATGAAAAATAGATAGCAGTTTACCGCAATTCCAAACAGCATGTCAGATGCTAGACATCTTAGAAGTTATTTTGAATGTGAGAATCTCTCTCGCTCTCTCTCTCCCTCTCTCCCTCTCTTTGTCTTCCTGTCTCTCTCTCTGTCTTTTTCTCGAACTCTTCTTCCCTCTCTGTCTCTCCAGCGCCATGACATTTTCTGCAACACAAGGATGCAAAAAAATACTTGTGTTTTATCACTGTATGTATACTATGCTGTAGCCTCGTATGGTTGCCTCCCAGAGTGCAAATAACCTTGGCGTGACCCTGGACAACACACTGTCGTTCTCTGCAAACATCAAAGCAGTGACCCGCTCCTGCAGGTTCATGCTCTACAACATCCGTAGAGTACGACCCTACCTTACACAGGAAGCGGTGCAGATCCTAATTCAGTCCTCTCCCGTTTGGACTACTGCAACTCGCTGTTGCCTGGGCTCCCTGCTTGTGCCATCCAGCTACTGATAGCTACGTTATTGAGGAAAAATATACTTTCTATGCCTGTGATATGTGGTTGTCCCACCTATCTATCTTAAGATGAATGCACTAACTGTATGTTGCTCTGGATAAGATCATCTGCTAGATGACTAAAAAGTAAAAATGTTCAGAGGTTAGCATTTTTCCCAATGAATCTTGTTCTGGAGGCAGTTCTGCAGAGTTGTCACAAGCTGGCATTGCCACAAAGTCATAAACTCTTATTTTAAACCTAACCCTAATCTTAACCCTAACCTTAAAACACTGCTAACCCTTATGCCTAACCCCAGCCTTAAATTATAACCAAAAAGCTAACTTTTGTTTTCATCCATTTTTACAATATAGCCAGTTTTTACTTTGCAGCTAGCGGAACTCGCTCAGTTCTGCCTCCAGGGCAAGATTCATGACAATAAACACCAACCTGCATTTTGTTCCTGGGAAGCTACTATAGGGTAAAGAACAAAAACACACCTATTGACTCAAGTATAACATATTCCGCCATAGTCTATCAGATCGAATAATCACATTTTGTCACGAAGTTCATAATCTCTGAATCTCTTCCCACAGTTACAGTAATCACCACAGAATGTTAATTGTTTAATTGTTTTAAAGTCTCCTCATCTGTATTATGCGGTCTTACAGTACCTCTCACCTCCTCAACTCCTCTTTCTTTCACACCTGCCTGAGATTTCCCAGGTATTTCCTGGAAATAGCCTAGATGGTCAAATATAATTCCCTAAAATGTCATTGTTTTCATTTGAAACCATCTGTCTACCTAAGATGATTTTATTTTCTTAGTCAACCTTGTGTTCTTTTTCTTTGTGTTCTGGAACGTAGCCCTGTTTCTTTGTGTTCTGGAACGTAGCCCTGTCTTTCATTTTTGTTAATTGATTTCACCTGTGTTCATTTCTCACCTGGTCTCATCAGCTCCCTATTTAGTTCAGTTCCTTCTGTTTGTATGGTTGAGGTATTGTTTGTTTTTGACTGCCTACCTGTGTTTGACCTTTGCCTGCCTGTGACCGTGATTCCTGTCTTCTGTGAAGGTTAATAAACATCTGCAGTACTCTGTGTGTGAATCTACACCTTTTTCTCCCTGAGTATTCATTACAACAGAACTGTGATTGTAATGGTTGTGTATGTGTTAGAGTATCCCTCTGTACTATTAGGCTGAAAAATCATGTTTGACTCTTCTGTTCTTTTCATGGAATTTACATTAGCGCCAGGAAGATATGGGAGGATTTCACAGTGGATGGGTGACAGTGACCAACTAGGTGACAGTGTGGAGGTGCATAGCCACAGTCTGCACTCTGCTCCGTCGTCAGTATGCAAGGAAGAGCAGAGGGAGGGGTGGCAAATATATATTTTTTCTCTTTTCATTTGAGCTCCACTTTGATGTAGTATATGAGCTGGATCAAAGAGTAGATCAATACCTTTGTCTGTTGCCAGTGGCGCTGGGATGAGTTTCTAAACACAGTTGTCTTTAATTAAGTTCTAAATTAGCACTGAGAATGGTGGTGGTCAACATCACTTCTACAATTCACATGCTATTCATATGTCAAAAATGCAGTGGTATATAATTTTTGTGTTACTTGAAGATACAATAACCAGAGAAGATTTTGATAACGGACAACCCACAATAATAGATGTGTTGCTTTTTTCATTCTGAGAGGTTGCCGCAGTCATTGTTACCAGAATGTGTTTGAAAGTGTAGGTGAAGATGAATGGACATGGGTACCTGGTTGTATGGCTGTCTCTGTTAACAGACAAATACTTGTTTTTGCACTAGCCTATAATCTTGACAGCAGAGAGAAAATGTTGGAGTTTGAAAGCAATTTTGTTGCAATTTTACACATTTTGCAGAGAAAAGATTTAGCAATTTTATAACTAATTTCATGTAATTCTACTCATTTTGCCATAGGGTGGAGAGACATTTTGTAATTTTTAATATGATATCTGAGTGATATCAGTGTGGGCCCCTGGGTCGGTAATTCAACCAAGATTACTATAAGTTTAGATAGCTGGCTGCTAGACTAATTTACCAATCTACGAAGTTTTTACAGACATGGCTAATTGAGTGACTGTCAGTGACTGATATGAGAAAAACTGCTGATGCACAACCAAATTTTGAAATTCCACCATGCGTATTCCACTACTCTAACTCTCGACAGTAAGTTGAGACCCAGACTGAGTTCCAAACATTTTTTTAATAATAAAAAGGTAATGGTGTCACAATTGTCAGGCATAAATAATTAGACTGGGATTCAAATATATCAACATCCCAAAAGCATAAATTCTGAATAATACCTTTTGTCTGAGCTGAGCTCCAACAATCCCAATGAAAAATACCCCTTTAGGACATTCCTTTGTCTTGCGCTTCAGCTCTAACTAGCTCTGGTGGAAGTTTCCTCTCTTCCTACCTGTTCCTTAATGTCTTACTGGATGTACCCATGTTGTTATAACATGGTCTCTCATAAATGGCACACTTTTATAGTGAGGCCGACCTACTGGCAATGACTAGCACAGGATTGTAGACCAGGAAACAGATGGAACACAAATTAAATGCTATTGCTTTCCAATCTCTCACTCTGGATCTGGGTTTGGCCAGAAAAGTGAATGCATCAAGTACAATAAGTTACATGCATGTGTTCATTTGTTGCACTAAGGCTAGATGTAGTAGATTCAGAAGACTATAACATGTGTCTTCATAGAGATTTTGCACTCATCTGAATTATATTTCACAGGATCATTAGTTGGATTTTCTGTTTGAAGTAAAAAATATTTGAACTCGTATACATTCTTTACATAGATTATAACAGATTTTCCCTTATTGCTCCTTGTACCAGGGATGGTACATTTCTATCTGATCAAAACTGTTCTTGTTTTGCAAATATAACACTCTGGTAAACTAGATTCAGCTGAGCCATGGTACCCAAGCTCAACAGTTCATTCACATGCTCCCCCATACCAGCGATGACAGGACAAAAGGTTTTTTGTGTGGAACACTCACCCTCCTTACTCACACTGTCAGCCTGCCTCTCCTTTCTCAGACTTCCCATGCTACATGTCACATAAGGAAAAGGCACATGATGAAACATCAAGCTGAGCTGTGCAGGAACTCTACAGTATGTGGGCGGCTTTGTCAATGTGGAGAGGAGAGGGAGGGAGCCGCTCTCCACTGTGTGTGTGGCTGAGATTGGTAGGGACACATTGTCTGGTCTGCTCACAAAACCTTCATCATAAAAGCACAATGTGCAAATTTTTTATTGCGTCCATGTTTTGCACTTGCAAGTAATAACTGCACCTAATCATGTTATACGTAATGGCCTTATTATCACCAAGTTTAGCCGTTGCAGGCAATAATTGCCTCATTTTGAACAGATGAGACGATTTCCAAGCATGAGTGAATCACACATTCTAAAAAAGAACATAATGATCCCATGCAGTCAGAGTCAAATCTTAGCAACCTGGGCAGTGCACCGGCACCCTTGATTGATTGAAATCATGCAGTAAGTGGTTGGTGAGAGCCCAGGTGCCATCAAAATCCTGCTGGTACACCATCAGCATCAAAATAGACCAATCAGGCCTTGCCCACTCGACAGCCTGCTGAGGACCTGAGAGTCTCTCACCTTCTCTCAGCCAACAGATGGCCCCTACACAAACAGAATTTCTGGACGCTCTGATTTCTCAGGCAAAGAGTTCTGATTTCTCAGGCATTGTTAGATAAAAAAATACTGTTTCGTCAGAGCCCTCTATAATTGGCAATTTTTCTCAGATATACTGCATATTATGATTTAATGTAAGGGTTAAATGATGATTTAACTGTGCCCAGCTGCAATTAAGGCCAGACAGCTTGAGGCTGTGTATGCAATCTATTGATCCCCTGTTTGGTAAAACTTTTTCTGTAAATTAGCCTCCAACCCTGAGGAAATAGAGGGTAAACACATTTATTGTTCTCAACCATAAACCAATGCCATAATATCAGCATCTGAAGACTATTTCCAGGCCAGTCAGACATTTTTATCTAATAAGTTTGAGCTATTTCTTCAAGTGCAGAATTGAATTTCTGACCTCACCTGAGTTTTCCCTTTCCTTTATTACCCAGCATGCAGCAGCCAGCATCACACACTAGAGCAACATGACATGAAGAGAAATTCTCTGCTGCTCAATGGAAGGGGAAATTCAAAGCCCAGACAAATAGGGAACATTGGTAGTCACATTGTGGTCTCTGATAAACTACCTCCCATATTTTGTTTTGACAGTTCAATTTACTGCTGCTTCTTCTTGAGATTATTCCCTGTTTTATAAGATGGTTAAAATACCATTTGTGAATGATTGCCTGTGAAATCCTATATAAATCACGTTTGAACAAGCCTCATTGAGTGATTCATTGTGAGGCCGATACGGCATATATACTGTCTGAAAGTGCAATGATAAATTTCTGCTACGCCAGACTGGACTGATGGAAGCTGCTGCGTTATTGATGATCTTTATCAGTGTGAAATAGTCTTGTGACTGTTTACGTTCAGGCCAGGGTTGTGTTCAATAGATTTCTTAGAATGCAGGAGCTTCCAGTCACAAACACAAGGAAAGTGAGTTTACTATCCTCTCATGGTCGTTAGTAAAGTGAATTTATTATTTGCTCATAGCTGTTAGTAAAGTGAGTTTGTATTTGCTCATGGCTGTTAGTAAAGTGAGTTTGTATTTGCTCATAGCTGTTAGTAAAGTGAGTTTGTATTTGCTCATAGCTGTTAGTAAAGTGAGTTTGTATTTGCTCATGGCTGTTAGTAAAGTGAGTTTGTATTTGCTCATGGCTGTTAGTAAAGTGAGTTTGTATTTGCTCATGGCTGTTAGTAAAGTGAGTTTGTATTTGCTCATAGCTGTTAGTAAAGTGAGTTTGTATTTGCTCATGGCTGTTAGTAAAGTGAGTTTATTATTTGCTCATGGCTGTTAGTAAAGTGAGTTTGTATTTGCTCATAGCTGTTAGTAAAGTGAGTTTGTATTTGCTCATGGCTGTTAGTAAAGTGAGTTTACTATCCTCTCATGGTCGTTAGTAAAGTGAGTTTGTATTTGCTCATGGCTGTTAGTAAAGTGAGTTTATTATTTGCTCATAGCTGTTAGTAAAGTGAGTTTGTATTTGCTCATGGCTGTTAGTAAAGTGAGTTTGTATTTGCTCATGGCTGTTAGTAAAGTGAGTTTGTATTTGCTCATGGCTGTTAGTAAAGTGAGTTTGTATTTGCTCATGGCTGTTAGTAAAGTGAGTTTATTATTTGCTCATAGCTGTTAGTAAAGTGAGTTTGCGATTCTCGCGGCTGTTAGTAGTTAGGGTTGTGCTTCACACTAATCTAGGGACATGGGACAATTTCCCATTGGCTAGAGATACAACAACCTCGGCCAACATGATTTGTGCTAGCCCCAGGACACTGGCTTACTGCCCTCAGCATTAGCTGAACAGTTGGTGTCATCAGTGAATGAGGGCCGAGATACAAGGTCAAACTATACCTGAGATTGTTTATATTGAATTTAGAAAAAGAGAAAACTGTAGCCTAGATTGATCTGTGTTACAAACAATATAACCAAGAAAAAAATGTATCCCTGTAGCATGAAATGCACAGTTTAAATAATTGAGTGTGAATTTAAAATCGATTAGATCAAACAAAACCCAACAGTGTGAAGAACACAACATCAACATCAGATACCGTCAAAGGCATAAAGGGTATTGTCTTGGAAAGCCTTTTGGACCTGCCTATCTGCTCTGACAGGCTTGTCAAAGGGAACCATAGTTTTAATCATTCAATCACTGATAGCAGCAGTTGGTGTCAGGTGAAAAACAAGGGACTTAATCGCTACCTTGAAATGGAAACCTGTACACCAGCTGTGGCTTGTGGATCCATGTGCATTGAGATTGACAGCAGTAATAGTTTACAGGTTAGTGGAGCCTGCGGTGGCCTGTCAGCTTTCATTCCTCTTGTCAAGGACACGTATACTGTATACCGGTTACCTAAAAAGGTCTTAGGTCTTGTCAGAATACCTATACTGGGGTTCTATACTTGGGTAGGTGAAAATATAACGTTTTTTAGTATGTGAAATTGTGAAAATTGACCTTGATTTAAATGCTAGGATGTCAAATATAATTTAGGCTTTTCATGTAATAGAATTCCCTGCATGCTATTGAGGTCGAAAATCATATTTTCGTACCCACGTGTGTTTGATAACAGCTGATTAATAGTTGTTAAGAGCTGATAAAATTAAGGAATGGCGGTAAACAACAGAAACAACGCAATTGTGCTTCAGGTGACACATTGTCAGTATGGGTGAGCCTAGTGTGTTATGTGTTGCTTAGCGCATACATTCCTACTAAACAGTACATTCTAAATAGTATGTAGTACAATTTAGTACACAGTATTTCAAGTTTTAGTAAGTAGCCTATTGTGAGGACAGACACTAGAGATGAGAAGCAAGTACAGGGAGTGAAACATTTAAATGAAACACAGACAGGAACAGAATACGGGCAGCGTCTGGACAGGGGAAAACAAAAACGACAATAATGCTGATACAGGGATCTAACCAGGGAACAGACAGATATAGGAGGGGCAATCAACAAGGTAATGTAGTCCAGGTGAGTCCAGCAAGCACTGATGCGCATAATGATGGTGACAGGTGTGCGTAATGATGGGCAGCCTGGCGCCCTCAAGAGCTAGAGATGAGGAGCGGGAGCAGGCGTGACACCTATAGTAGGCAAGACAGATATCGGACACGGCCTTACTTTCAACACAGTGAGAACAGAAAACCATCACCATCACCTTTGGAACATCACAAACATCAAGTCATCAGCAGTTTCATTTCCAAGTATGAGCCTGAAGACGTCAGCATGCCTCAGTTCAGCTGGTGGCTTGCTAAACTCGGCTAGCCAAACCAAAATACTGTAGTTTGCTCACATATTCCCTTAAAAGAACTTTGCTTGTAAAAATGAGAAAAAAGCGGCAATAGTACTGTTTGTCCATTTTGAGATGCTGTAGCCAGTATAAGCTTGCTTAAAAGTCAGAATTAATGCAGGAAAACAAAATAAATCTGTCATTAATTTTGTCATTTTTGCAGAGAAAATCTTAATTTTTCTGTTTTTTTGATTCTGTTACAGTTTTCTTCCGTCGAAGGAGAGTCGGACCAAAATGCAGCGTGGTAATTTAGATACATGTTTAATACACGAAAAACCACGAACAATACAAAAACAAGAAACGTAACGCGAAAACCTATACAGCCTATCTGGTGACAATAAACACAGACAGGAACAATCACCCACGAAACACTCAAAGAATATGGCTGCCTAAATATGGTTCCCAATCAGAGACAACGATAATCACCTGCCTCTGATTGAGAACCGCCTCAGGCAACCATAGACTTTTCTAGACAACCCTACTAAGCCACAATCCCGATACCTACTAAAAGGTATTGTAACGCGTCCTTTGATTGGCGACCCTCGCCGCCGACCTTGGTCTAATAACCCTCACCAAGGACCCCACTGGACTGAGGAGCAGCTCGGGACTGAGGGGAAGCTCGGGACTGAGGGGAAGCTCGGGACTGAGGGGAAGCTCGGGACTGAGGTGAAGCTCGGCCCTGAGGGGAAGCTCGGCCCTGAGGGGAAGCTCGGCCCTGAGGGGAAGCTCAGGACTGAGGGGAAGCTCGGGACTGAGGTGAAGCTCGGCCCTGAGGGGAAGCTCGGCCCTGAGGGGAAGCTCGGCCCTGAGAGGAAGCTCAGGCAGGTAGTTGGCTCTGGCAGATCCTGGCTAGCTGGTGGTTCTGGCAGATCCTGGCTGACTGGCGGATCCTGGCTGACTGGCGGATCTGGAAGATCCTGGCTGACTGGCGGATCCTGGCTGACTGGCGGATCTGGAAGATCCTGGCTGACTGGCGGCTCTAGCTGCTCTGGCTGCTCCATGCAGACTGGCATTTCTGGATGCTCCATGCAGACTGACAGCTCAGGCTGCTCCATGCAGACTGGCAGCTCTGGCTGCTCCATGCAGACTGACAGCTCTGGCTGCTCCATGCAGACTGACAGCTCTGGCTGCTCCATGCAGACTGGCAGCTCTGGCTGCTCCATGCAGACTGGCAGCTCTGGCTGCTCCATGCAGACTGGCAGCTCTGGCTGCTCCATGCAGACTGGCAGCTCTGGCTGCTCCCTGCAGACTGGCAGCTCTGGCTGCTCCATGCAGACTGGCAGCTCTGGCTGCTCCATGCAGACTGGAAGCTCTGGCTGCTCCATGCAGACTGGCAGCTCTGGCTTCTCCATGCAGATTAGCAGCTCTGGCTGCGCTGAACAGGCAGGAGACTCCGGCAGCACTGGAGAGGAGGAAGGCTCTGGCAGCGCTAAACAGGCGGGAGACTCCGGCAGTGCTGGAGAGGAGGAAGGCTCTGACAGCGCTAGACAGGCGGGAGACTCCGGCAGCGCTGGAGAGGAGGAAGGCTCTGGCAGCGTTAAACAAGCGGGAGACTCCGGCAGCGCTGGAGAGGAGGAAGGCTCTGGCAGCGCTAAACAAGCGGGAGACTCCAGCAGCGCTGGAGAGGAGGAAGGCTCTGGCAGCGCTAAACAAGCGGGAGACTCCAGCAGCGCTGGAGAGGAGGAAGGCTCTGGCAGCGCTAAACAAGCGGGAGACTCCAGCAGCGCTGGAGAGGAGGAAGGCTCTGACAGTGCTAAACAGGCGAGGCGCACTGAAGGCCTGGTGCGTGGTGCTGGCACTGGTGGTACTGGGCCGAGAACATGCACAGGAAGCCTGGTGCGGGGAGCTGCCACCGGAGGACTGGTGTGTGAAGGTGGCACAGGATGGACTGGACCGTGAAGGTGTACTGGAGAGCCTGAGAGCAGGACTGGCACAGGACGTGCAAGGCTAGGTAGGTACACAGGAGGCCTAGTGCGTGAGGCTGGCACAATCTTCACCAGCCGACTAACACGCACCTCAGGACGAGTATGGAGCGCTGACCTAGGTGCCATCAAATCCCCGACACGCTCCGTCGGGCGAATATCGTACCTAAAGCACCAACCTAGCAACTCCCTCATAACTCTCTCCTCCACTTTCCCCATTAACTCCTTCACAGTCTCTGCTTCACTCACCTCTGGGGCTGTCTCTCAGGCTTCCATCCGCGTCGCCGTGCTGCCTCCTCATACCAGCGCCTCTCCGCTTTCGCAGCCTCCAGTTCTTCCTTGAGACAGCGATATTCTCCAGGCTGTGTCCAGGGTCCTTTTCTGTCCAATATCTCCTCCCAAGTCCAGAAGTCCTGTGATCGCTGCTCCTCACGATAAACAGGGTAGTTGGCTCAGGTCTGAACCCTGACTCTGCCACACTCTCCCCAATACATTTTTGGGGCTGACTCTCGGGCTTCCTTGCCAACCGTGTTCCCTCGTATCGCCTCTTCAACTCCATTCTCCTATAACCCTCTTCGCACTGCTCCAGCAAATCCCAGGCGGGCTCCGGCACTCTCTCTGGGTCGACCGCCCACCTGTCTATTTCCTCCCAAGTAGTATATTCCAAACTTCGTAGCTCCTTCTGCCGCTGCCTGTCACCACGCCGCTTGGTCCTGGTGTGGTGGGTGATTCTGTTACGGTTTTCTTCCGTCGAAGGAGAGTCGGACCAAAATGCAGCGTGGTAATTTAGATACATGTTTAATACACGAAAAACCACGAACAATACAAAAACAAGAAACGTAACGCGAAAACCTATACAGCCTATCTGGTGACAATAAACACAGAGACAGGAACAATCACCCACGAAACACTCAAAGAATATGGCTGCCTAAATATGGTTCCCAATCAGAGACAACGATAATCACCTGCCTCTGATTGAGAACCGCCTCAGGCAGCCATAGACTTTTCTAGACAACCCTACTAAGCCACAATCCCAATACCTACTAAAACCCCAATACAAAAACACACCACAAAATAAACCCATGTCACACCCTGGCATGACCAAATAAATAAAGAAAACACAAAATACTAAGACCAGGGCGTGACACATCTAACTAAAATGTTATGTGCAGTATGTCTGAATGACTATATGTGGAGGAAAATAAGATGTCTCTTGTTGAATGACAACAAAAACTTTACTGAAGAATCCCTACTGTTGACCAATCACCGACAAAAGGTGAGCTACCGACTTCGGCTACCGACTTCAGCTTGCCTCAAGAAAAAATGTCCTGTGCCTTTACCGAAGTCCAAAACAAACAAAGACGTCACAAAATGATGTCATAATATATGCTCTTCCAAACTGTTTCGGCTGGGAAGCATGCGGACGCCTGAACACCTCCCACTTGGCACAAACGTAATTTCATTGAAATGATGTGGAAACAACATTGATTCAACCAGTGTGTGCCCAGTGGGTTGTGCGTGTGTGTTTCGTGTGTTAACAGGAGAGTGTGTTTCACACGTTGGAACATCAGCCATGTGATTTGCACATCAATACTTTCAACCCAATGGCTCTGCTGGAGTGAATTAGCTCTTGGAATTGGCTCTTGGACTCTCATACTGAGCCATTCTCCCCCATATGATGTCTGGCACGATTGCATCAATGTTAATCGAACGAGTCTGTCTAGCAGTCAGACCGAATTTGATTGTGTTTTGCCAAAAATGTATTAGCTACTACTAACTCAGGAAATATTGTGTCCTGACTGTCCTAAGTTGATATCATTGCATAACATCCTTAGTCCATTGACATATTTCATGATATCTTGCGGCATCCTACATTTCACTTCTTTTGCATCATCTGGCAAAACATGGGTACCATCATGGTTTTGGATACATCAAACAGTTACATCAAAAATATTCATGAAGCTTCACAGGCACTTCCTTTTATGTGTCTTTTAGAGTTACTCAATCATTACAAGGATGTCCTGTATGATTTAAATCCAGTCCAACTACCTGAGAGGGTGTAATATCACATTAGCTGTCTCTGGTTCTCTGGCTCAAGGTAAAGGAAGAACTAGATCCAAGGACAGCCTCTGTTCCCATTATCTCCTCACCTTGTAAAAGCAATTGAAAAACATGCTAATACTACCAGACCCAAGGTTGAATATTAGAATGTGTGATCCTTGACCTGTAAGCTCAGCAGCGCTCACTTACCAGCCTGCTGTGCAGGGATTGGCACCCCACCTTATTGCCCTAGCACATCCATGCCTTTAGCATGGCAATTATTACGTTAAGAGAACTGCCTCTCAGCTTGGAACTGTCACGTTCTGACCTTTGATTTCCTTTGTTTTGTATTTATTTAGTATGGTCAGGGCGTGAGTTGGGTGGGCAGTCTATGTTTGATTTTCTATGATTTGGGATTTCTATGTTTCGGCCTAGTATGGTTCTCAATCAGAGGCAGGTGTCATTAGTTGTCTCTGATTGAGAATCATACTTAGGTAGCCTGGGTTGCACTGTTTGTTTGTGGGTGATTGTCTATGTTGATGGCTTGTTTCAGCGCAGCTCGCATTAGCTTCACGGTTGTTATTTTGTTTACTGTTTTTGTATAGTGTTCAGTGTTTTCTTTATTAAAATTCACGATGAGCACATATCACGCCGCATTTTGGTCCTCCGATCCTTCTCGCCTCTCCTCTTCAGAAGAAGAGGAGGACAACCGTGACAGGAACACACTGTTTTAGTTAAAGCTGTTCATAAGAACAGAAAACAGCACGGGAAAGAGTCAAGGAGAATAGAAGTTGCCATTTCTTTGAATCCTCAAGAATCCCTGATTGTTTGAGCAAGTGGGCACTGCGGGGGGAAAATAATCATTCAGAATATGAATTACGTTATTTTGTTGCAATGAGCATCTTTTAAGGTTAAATTTGAAATGCTTCCAACAACATACTTAGATAAGCATTCTTTTTAATCAACCTAATCTAGGTATGTGGGTAGGAACATCTCCCGTCTTGTGTTGTGTGTTGTGTTGTAGAACTTTGTTATGTATTAATCAAAAGCTGTATTGCAGTGAGCATGGGAGACATGGGAGACATTTTTTGGGCATTGGAAAATGTGCCAGGTTGTGCACAACCTTAGCCAATTAAAAGTTCCTTTCTTACCTCCATGTCTTTCACTTGATATACTATTGATATTTTTTGCTCCGGTTGCTTTCTTACCTCAGCAAATATCAGCTCCACCGTTGTCATGAAAGCTAAACGCAGTCAATTACACAAATGTTTGTGCTGTAGGAATGTTGTGTAACAAGACATTTCCCTCATTTGCCTGTCTGTAACTACTCCCCTAGTCTCCTCTCTTTCATCCACATCAGTCAGTCTGTCAGAATTACAATGATTTCAGTTTGATTTCAACACTGGTAGCCTGCCAGTATGCGTTGGCAGGTATATCAATCACTCCCTAGAAAGACAGAGGGGGATTGCAGTCAGTTACTGTATAGGGCTATTGATCACGTGGACAGGTCTTTGCCAATCCACTTGTACCTCACTGTCTATAGTTAGTAAAAGTCAAGTCTAGTGCATTTCTGTAACTCTGTACTCCCACTCTTTATCCACATTTAACATTATTTAATTTTCCCATTCATTAGTATTCTTCCTTTTCCTCACACTCGCCATAGAGTGGTTTCATTTTCCAGCAGCGTCCACGATTGCAGGGCTCACTGAGTCTCTACGTCAGATGCCCTGTCAGGGATGATTTATGCATCCCCCTCATCTGACGTTTTACAGACAGAGCTCACTACAGTTGACTTCTCAGCTAATCCTGCCCTTGAGGTGCCTTCCATCCCTACTCCAGTAATTACTGTATGTTGTATCGTACTGGGTTCTCTCACTTGCTGCTTTTAGATACTCGGTGCAAAACAGTGATACATCACACTACTGCAGTTCAGAACACATTCATTCCCACTATGTCTCGCTCCCCAGCTTTGCATAATGCTGTTTCTATCACTGTGTCTGTGCTAACAAACTCCTCTCCCTCCCTGCAAATGAGTGGGCCTGGCTTTACTAAGGTTTGGCTGACAGTATGTGGCTACTGTATGACATAATTACATTGGTAAACAGTTCAACTCAACTTCTATAAAGGCTAGTAATTTCCCTGTGATCCTTGTCTGAAGTACCATTGAGTAAATCACTTTAGTAATCAGGATCATTTTATGTAACAGGAAATTTGAGACATGCACTTTGAGAAAGCTTTATCCAGAATTATGAAATTTGGAAGCTATGTAATAATGACCCTGTAAAACTGTGTGGGAATTTTAATCTTAAAACCAGCCAGGTCAGCAGTTAGCAGCCATTTTAAAGATTGATGTTGTTCATCCTAGCACACTATTAATTAGTCAAATAAGAAACTATTCCTGCCAAATGTTCATGAAGATGTCACGACTCCTACCGAAGGTTCGGGTGGCGCTCGGCGGTGGTTGTCACCGGCCTACTAGCTGCCACTGATCCTTTTTCCCCTTTCTGTTTATTGGTTTCACCTGTTTGTGTTTTAGGCTGATTAGTCAGGCTTTATTAGCCAGTCGGCCCGCCTGCCCTTTGTGCGGGATTGTTTTGTGTAACTTGAATGCACGTCTAGGGGTTACGTGTTTCCCATTTCGTGAGTTTTGCTGAACAGTTTAAGTCCCCGTGTTTGGGTCATTTGTTTTGTTGTGCGCCCTGTGTATTCGTGGGGTCGGCTTATGTTTGCCGTTTTGTGAATTAAATTAGCACTACCCTGAACTCTCTGCTTCCTGCGCCTGACTTATCACCCACTACACCCAGTATGTTACAGAAGAGTGCTTAGCCTTACTTCTTTCGGCTTCCCGAATGTATCTACTGTATATGGAAACTGAAAACTCCTTATTCAAACATCATTGCTCATTTTTTTGTTGTCAAATGTTTATTTCACCTTCTATAGATTTTAGAATAACTGCATCTTTATTCCAATTAAACGGCTCAAACAAAGTCTAGTGCCCCCCATAGTCTTGGGCTGTCGTGGCCTGCTGGAGAGGGGGTTGAAAAAAAGAAATGAAAACCACCACCTGTTTGCCGCCTCCTACTTCCCCCATTCCCTGTGCCTTCCCTCTGCCTCTACTGGCTCCAAAGAGAAAGCTCCTCTACTCTGTCTGTGTTGGCTCTTGGTACTCTATTAACATAAACTACAGCGGCCAATGTTCCACATTGCAGACTGCCTCATACAATTGTTGAATGTTGTCGAATATCCTATTCGGTCATAATAGGAGTTTCAGTTTGAGTCAAATCTTTTGTATCTCTTACTTGAAAGCATGGCATTGGCAGCACCTTAGTTTGGAAAGTCTTTGTTGAAATTGGGATGTATTGTACTAGCCAGTCTGCCAAGGGCACACGGCAGACATTCCATTAAGCCTGGCCACAGTATTGACCCAGGTTGGTTTCATGTCTTGGTTTCGTTTGCTTTGTAGAGATCATACTTCTAAAACTATTTCTGAGGACTTGAAAATGTCACGAGGCACCTCGCAAGTGATAATTGATATGATAGATTCTCTCTGCCTCTCCCTCTTGAAAAGATATATATTTTTATTCCCGTAGGTCGTGAAGTTCAGGCAACATCGCAATAAAATTGTCCTAACACGTCGACTGCGTGTCAAGATTGGCACGTGGCGTGTTATTGATTTCCAGGACAGTTGTCGTTCATGTTGAGCTCCCTTTCTAAGGCTCCCATGCACAGAAGTCATAAGGGGGCCCTCCCCAAGACACAGTACTGTATGATAAATAAAGATCTGAGGCTGGGATATCAAAGACTGTGCACTGCAGTCTGTATTTCTAGTGGACTTTCGACACAGTAGATTACAGCACAGGCTGGGGAAAGAAATAAAAGGGATGTTTCCATTATGAAATAAAACACAGTTTTTTCTCTGTGGGTGGAATGTATTTACTCTCATGGTCACAGAGGGCCATGGCTTATTTACTGCAAAAGCTCCATCTGTTGGGTTATCTCTCGGACTCATTTACTCAACGTTTTTGTATGCTCTCGTTACTAAATAGCTGGCCTAAAGATTTTCATATTTTATTACTTTAACAACGTATATGAATTCACATTGTCCCCAGTGAACAATACCCTTCTCCCGGGAGGAATTTGAGGAACACCAAAGTTTGTCTGCTGCATGATCGGTCACATCAGATTGACTGATTCTGTGAAAAGAAACATTGAAATAACCTGCCAAAGCACGCTTGATTTAGAACGGACCGGCAATTATGTGCTGTGATACCGGACCAACTGTGCTGTGATACTAGTGGGTGTGCTCTTGACAATTGGAGTATTTTAATACATAAGTACAGTAGCTGCTGCTATTGGCTGCTTCTGAACAGCTGTAGTTTATAGACATACTGTTGCATAGCTAAATGCTCCTCTTTGATTTCAGGTGTAAACATATTTGCATAGCATTCTTAGAAAGTGGTATGAGCTCGTGGGATTTTCGGTAAACTGAGGTAGCAACATGTTGCATTAATGATATCACGTTTATTGCTTCTAGAGATGAGTCGTGTGTTATTTTGGGCTTTGTATTATTTCCTCTTCAAAGCATGTAAAGTAATTACATCACGACCCTCCTCAGAGGCCTGTGTAGCTGATTTATTTTTGTGTTGAGGGGATAATTGTTCTTCGTGGACATTTCATGTATCTTCGTCATGCCGGTGATTGGTTAAGATTCTGATTAGGGGTCTCTCTCAGTGGGCCATGCCCCACAGTTTGGGAAATGTTCTAAAACCACAAATACCAATGACTAAATGAAGCATTCAAAGAAAAGAACATCTTCCCCGCAGTCAAACATGCGGGAGGTTCGATAATGCTGTGGGGTTGCTTTGCTGGCTCTGGTACTGGGGGCCTTGAATGTGTGTTAGACATCATGCAATCAGCAGTTTATCAAGGTGTTTAGGAGTGCAATATTCAACCCAGTGTCCAAACATGCCTCTGTTGAAGGTTGTGGGTTTTCCAACAGGACAACAACCCTTAACACACATCAAAAGCACCTTGGAATGGTTCAAGAAGAAATGCTGCTGTTCTGGAGTGACCAGCAAAGAGTCCAGATCTGAATCATATCCATAACCTATGGCGAAAGCTGAAAACAGAAAAAACTTTAAAAAATGTATAAATACATTTTACAAGAATAACATTGGTTCTACAATGTTGAAAATCCAATAAAACGGTGTGGAGACAACTATATCAACTTATTTTTGGAATTTCAAGAGTGCCAATATATTTGGCCGTAACTGTACCTGATGCGTTTGAGTTAGTTATAAACATATTAATGGTAACATTTGGTCGATTTTGCTTTCATAAAAGTGATATTGTGGCCGGGAAGAATGTCAATCATCAATGTCAGAAATGACAGTCAAATTTGAATGATCAGACTGTTGAAAATGTGGCCTTCTTTAATCTTTCTCTTTCTCCTGCCCAAGCCCCTGCCCGGATTAGCCTGATTGAGGTGTGTCTGCCGATGCCAAGGCTGTGAATATAGAAAATATGAAATATTCTCAAAATACCAAGCATATTGCATTCATCAAAAAGAGTTGGGAATGTCTGTCAGCAAGTCACACACTGTGACTCACTTTAAAAATAGATCCTTTTTGAATATATTCATGAAAATTGTTATCACATGGGAATTATGAATATACTTGAATCTGTCAACGGTTGCATTGTCATTCATCACATTATCTCTGTAATGTACACCTTCAATGCATTACTTAATGTACCGGGAAATGCTCAGGAAATATTGTATGAATGTCTTATCACTAGCATTATAAAAAATAAACATAGAAAATCCCAATCCTCTAACATATTTTAACCTACCTCTTTGATTAACACTTTTTCTATATTTCCAAATAAGAAAAAACATGCAACATGGAACAAAGTTTCCCATTTTCTCATTAAAAGTTTTCTGAAGCAAAGGACTGGTTCCTTCACCCCCATGGGACTCTAGAGAGCCAGAGAGCCCCACATCTCTGTGACTATATAGCCTACCTCATTAAGAGCTGTGACATCCCAGAGTCGTTTCTACTGCCGCATGGTGTCTTACTTTCTGACATCATGTGAAAGGCATTTAAGTATCTGGAAAAGACCCACCTGAACTATGGGCAGCCTGGCTAATTATTTTTCCTGTCCGGTGACCAATCATTGTTTGATTGGCTCAGTGCAGTAACCTCACGCTGCAGTCTAGCCTCCTGGGGTTAATTTAGATGGCGAAACTCAACATAACAATTTCCTAAATGTCATGAATTGCTCTGAAATTAATCTTATGATCTCAGCAGAATTTGATTGGTCTGTCTCTCTCATATCCTCAAGTATGCCTAGCTAGCAGATAGCATCCTTGTAAAATGACAGTGGCCCCGACCTTGGGGGACAGAACGCATTAATATATTAGAATATATTCTCCTGTTGATTCATATTGTGGTTTCTTAGGTGGTTTCTTAGGCATGTTGAAGTTGAAATGGTGCAGGAATAGTGGAGGCAGCTTCCGTTTTCTTTGTGACTTGCGGTAACTCTCTGTGGTTCTAAATCAATAGTTGTTTAGTGGTCCGAAAATTTTGGAAACATTCGCTTGCTTGACCATGCTGTAGGTCATGTAACTGTTTGTTACTGTACATACAATATGCTTTGTGGACTTCACTGGACAGAAGTTGTTCTCCTGTTTTGAGATAAAAGAAAGGTTTGGTTGAATTTATTCTGCAACTGTGTCTTCTTATTGTTTCAGCCTTTAGGCCTATATATCATGGTCGCAAGACATATGAATTAACAGGTTGCAGAGCAAACAACGCAATTATTACAACACATAGGTTGTAATATGACTTTTTGGTGGGGGGGGGCTTTCTTTTCCCTAGTGATTTTGCCCACGCACCGCTACTGCTGAATTGTGTGTCCCCACAAGATTAGTTGTACAAGACTGTGTGTATGTGTGTCTGTGTTGTCGGTATGTGTGTGTGAGTATGTAGTGTATGTGAATGCGTTTGGGTTTTGTGTGAGGTTGTATATAGTGTGTGTACTGTATATAGTCTTGTAAGTGTGCATATAGTCAGTGAAAGATAGGGTCTGTGCAGATAGTCCGGGTAACCATTAATGAACTATTTAGCAGTATTATGGCTTAGGTGTAAAAGCTGTCTCGGAGCCTGTTGGTCTGAGAGCCAATGCTCCAGTATCGTTTGCCGGACAGTAGCAGATTGAAGTATATGGCTTAGGTGGCTAGAGTCATTGGCAATTTATCAGGTCTTGGAAGATAAAATGGTCTACAGCTTACCATGAGGTATTCTATATCAAGTGAGCAAAAGCTTAGAAATTTCCTTCACACTGGAAGCAGCGCACCAGTTGTTGTTTATGAAGAGACACACACTCTCCCCCTTTGGACATGCCTTGGCCACCTTCATCCAATTGTGCTGCTAAATGGAGAAACCACAGAGTCCTACATACATAGAGTCATCCAGCCATGTCTCTGCAAAGGTATATAATATTGCAGCATTTCAGTTCTCTCTGGAGACTCTTGAACGAAGCTCAACCATCTTATTCTCGAGTTATTGGATATTTGCCAATAGAATGGCGTGACCATCGATATTCTCTTCTTCTCAATCTCATCAGGATGCCGGTATGTCTGCACTGTCTACGCCTGTAGAGTTTTTGTCGACCATGAAACAAAGGAATGGGGTCTGGTGTGAACAAGGGAACAGCTGAGTTGAAGTTGGATTTGAAGTCGAGATTAGTAACTGTCAATCTGATGACTACAAGTGCTTGGCGGTCATATGTGATAATAGTATGAACTTTCTGTACAAAAAAATAATAGCAAAAACAGTTTGGAATTTGTACGATGATGCCCTTCACCGTCGGCACCATCTTTCCATCACATTTCTAGCCCTTTGCTTTACTTATCTAGGGATGAATCTAGCAGTGGGATGACACTGCACAGCATTGACTACATGCCAGGAGTTGCTTTACAAAGTAGGGACTGTTTCCGCATAGTGAATGGTGTTAACTGTGTTGTAACATTATTGTCTTGCAGACTAAATCTACAGAAACATTAAGTACACACATGAACATATCAGTTGTGATAGAATAAAATAATATTGATATTAATTGGACAGAGGCTGACCTTGCCAGACCCTGTGCTACAAAAACAACAATGTATGTAACCTCAGATTTGACTCATTGCTAAAGAGACAATACAGTCTTAAGCTGAAGGTAAAATCAGACTGACAGGTTAAATAAGGTACACTCAACATGAGGTAAAGTACAGTTTATTTATATGCTTCCAATATTATACTACATTGAATGGCTGCAACGTTATTTTGTTGTAATGGTATGTGTGGTATGTGGCTAGAGTAACATTAGGTACTAACTGTACTTATGTACTTATACTTAATGTAATATTCTTAGTCCACCTGATTACAACAGCGCAAAACTAATATAAAAATAGTATTGGTTCCCTTTGAGTCAGTGCAACGTACTATGGGGAGTCACACTCTCGCGACTTCGGTTGAAGGATCTAAAATCACACCTGACAAGGTCAATGAAATCCTTGCCTTGCCGGAAGCCCCGCCTTCCACAGATGAGGTTCGGATTCATTCCTTAAATTATTCCGCACTTCACCTCATTGTGAACAGGAATGATTCACGCTTCTAAAACCAACAATTGGAACACGAGACTGTCTTACATTTCACCAACTAACCTGTCCCTTAATGGTAGAGCATGCTCACCCCCTGGACATTGTGTGTTGAAGTTTGTATGGTTCTTATACTTTTCCTAATCACAAACAATTAGTTATTCTTCTAATTGCTTGGCAGTGCTATAGCAAGAAGTAAGGCGGCTAACGTGACCAAAACAACAAAGGCCAACAAGCCGGGTTCAGGTTCTTGACCATGCCCCAATGAATTAAAAGAATCTCACCTTTGTTGTCTTGTATGTCTCGGGTCGGTGGATGCTCAGGCTGTCCTCACTCGAATCAGACTAGGAGACGGCAGGTACTGTACCCCTACTAGTCTGCGGTGCAGGGTTTCTTGACATTTGTGTAGCATTCTTTAGGGGGTTGGGTGTCTCCAAAAGTGACTTCTTCTCCCGGGTGCCCGTACCTGAGTTTGAGTTGCGGGACACGGAGATGGATTGGGTCGTTGGTCGGGTCAAATGTCTTCTGGAGTCATGGCTCCTGTGCGCTCTGTCTCTGGTTATGGGAGGCTACTCGAAGAGAGAGGGCGACCAAGTTCTGTGGGTATCCACCTGCTGCCTGTGTCTGCCTTGTTTAAGCACATTCTCAGAGCTGTCTGTCCTTTCTTCAGCTGGGTTACAAGGTAGTGTGACACCGGTACCTACAACTGGTAAGTATGATAACCTTCCTGATATGATTTTCCCCTGGGTCTATTTTTAATGTGTGCAGTCCAGTGCTGGGCGGCAGCCAGTTACCGGGACGCATCTTATCGCCTAAACCAAGTGAGGCTTGTTGTGACAGAATTATCTCCAAGAGGCACTGCCAATCAGGGTACATCACTGATTGCCAGAGCCCCGGAACCCAGAGTGGACAGGGCTTCAGGCAAACCTTGGTGCATAAAAACAGTTGTGTCAACCCAAAGTTACACCGTGTCAAAAGTGTTGCTTCTCCCATATGTGGGTTCAATAAAAAGTGTCCCTACTCCACAGTCAGACACATGGTGGTCAAGAATGGTGGAAAGGGAAAAAAATAACCAATCTCTCAGCCCTGTTACACACATACATGCTGGTGTAAAATACTCAGGCTTCATAGAAAACGTTTCTGGGGCTCGAGATAGAAAAGCTCGATTCGCAAGTGAGTCTATCACCATAGGGGATGTTCAGGTTCTGGCTCTGATTTGCCCAATTTTGGCCGGGTCATGCAGTGAATTTTTTCGCCAGTGCCTATGATGACTTCTGTGATAGATGCCGTTCCTTTGGGGCTATTGTTGTTGCAGTCTTTCCGGCAATGAGTGCTAGTCGCTCACCTATAAACCGGTCGTTTCAGGGGTCCCCGCCAGGCCTACGGGTCCTGGCCCAGGGGTGGGACCCTCTGTTATTGTCAAGGGGCTCCCATGGTTTCAGTTGTACCCAGAATGGTGATCACGACAGACGCATCCCCTGGAGTGTGGGGCGCACTGTATAATGGCAGCTCAATTCGGGGGGTATGTGTAGCCTAGTGAAAGTAAACCCAGCAGAGGACACAGGGGTTGTTTTTTCTAAAAACTGTCCCTGCCAATGGAAACAGCATCTATTGGAAAGTTATTTTAATCATGTTTAAAGTTGAAAAACTCCACAATGTGGCCTGAGAGTAACTGGATGTAACTAGCACCAACACCCGATTACAAATCTGCATGACAGTCTAAGTTGATCATCCTGACCAAATATTACCAAGTGAACTGTATACATTGCAAAGGATGCATAATATGCTATTATATTGTCAAAAGCTGCATTAAGAATAATATTGTATTTACCCATACATTTCACAAGAAGCCACGATGGGACTCCAAACATTCTCAGGCGGCCTGGCTGCAACCAATTAGTCTTACTGTGCATGAGCTATCCCAGCACATCTTGCATGCATTATTTAGTTTGTGTGAGACTGCCATCTAGTGGAATTAAACAAATACAGCTATGTGCTTTGATCACTTGGCTACATATGGACAATTGCGCGGAGCACACTGCATATCAATTACCTGGAACTCCTAACATTGCATCTGGTGCTCAGGAGCTTCTTCCCGTATTCATCAGGCCGGGTTGTGCTGGTCAGAACCGGCAATATTTATGACTGTGGTGGCATACATCAACAGACGGTGAGGGGCTCCCAACTAACCTTGCTCCTCCCCCACTGGCTTCGGGTGACAGATGTCCCCGGATGCCTTAACTTGAGTGCAGATCTTCTATCCAGTTGGGGCCCTCTCTCTTAGGATTGGTGGGTACACCACTGGGTGGTCATGTTCAGCAGGGCTGACATAGATCTTTATGCATCGCGAGGAAGCACGCTTTGTTGTCTGTTTATCTCGACGAAGAACTTGAGTGCTTCATTGGGAACAGACGCAGAGTTGGTTCCGCGCACGTGACGAGGGTGCACCTGGAGGGCTTGTTGTTCATTCATGTGGCTCCCTGTCCAAAGAAATCTCTGTTTGCGGAGATCAGTCACCTTTTAGGCAGAGACCCATGGCAACTTCTGATGCGCAGGGCAGGGACCTGTTTTCCCAGACACACAGACATGTTTGACATGGAAAGCCAGGGATTTGGTTCCTATGGGTCTGGCCCCTGAGAGGGCCGTATCTGATGGCAAAAGGGTTACCTTCTAACATTGTTGCTACTATTCAGTCTGCATGGGCACCTTCTACAAGGGGTCTGTATGCACATAAAGTGGCAGGCGTTTGAGTTCTTATGCCAAGATAAAGGGCTGGTTCCTTTTCAGTGCTCTGTGAGGGACATCGTTATGTTCCCTACAGGAGCTTTTTGAGTATTGGCAAGCATTCTCCACTTTAAAAGTGTACATGGTAGCTATTTCAGCATGTCGTGTGGGAATTGATGGCGCCACTCCAGGGGCTTATCCCTTGGTGGTGCGGTCCATAAAAGTGTGTGCGCTGGCAAAGACTGGTCGCTGAACCTATTGTGCCCACTTGGGATTTAGCTTTGGTTTAGGTGCTCTGTGTGAGGCCCCTTTCAACCACTGGAAGCTGTGGATCTGAATATCCTGTCCTACAAGACCTCCCTGCTCATGGTGTTGACCTTGGAAATGCATGTTGTGGGACCTCCAGACATTATCCATATACCCTTCCTGTACTCAGTTCGCCCCGGGCGACTTAGAGAGCTTTTTATGTCTCTATTTTGGTTTGATCAGGGTGTGATTTGGGTGGGCATTCTATGTTCTTTTTTCTATGTTTTTGTATTTCTTTGTTTTGCCCGGTATGGTTCTCAATCAGGGACAGCTGTCTATCGTTGTCTCTGATTGGGAACCATACTTAGGTAGCTTTTTCCCACATGGTTTTTGTGGGTAGTTGTTTTCTGTTTAGTGTTTTGCAACTGACAGGACTGTTTCGGTTTCGTTTATTCACTTTGTCATTTTTGTTTCAGTGTTCTGTTTAATAAAAAGTCATGAACACTTACCACGCTGCGCTTTGGTCCGATTCCTCCTCTTCAGAAGACGACACCGTTACATCATGGCTATGTCCTACAGGTCTTTAGCTGTGAGCTATTTCTCCCTTTCCTCCTTTTTTGCTTCTGAAGACCTTCTGTGACCAGTTTGTCTGTTCTGCTAATCCAGCTCGCTGTAGGGCGCACTCTAAGCAGTGTCTCTCCCGCTAGATTGTGGAGGATCATCCTGGCATATAGCAGCAAGCTGCAAGTGTTACCAAGCGGTGTATACGCCCACTCTACCAGGGGTCTGGCAGAGACTTAGACGTTATTTAAAGGGTTGACTATAGGAGATATTTGTGCTGTGGAGAGTTGGGAATCACCACACACTTTTGAGAAGTTTTATTGCTTAGATGTCACTGCTCCCAGTGTGCTTACAGCTGGGACAGGAGAAAGTGAATAGGAAGCACACCGTTTGCGCAATATCCAGGGGTCAGGTCTGGGTGGTCTTCCATGGGTGTTTCATTTAGTATCCGTTTGGGTCGGCTTGGTACATGATTTTATTTCCCCATAGTATGTTGTACTGAAGTTCACTGACTGAAAGGGAATGCAATGTTATGACTATAACTACTGTTCACTGAAGGAGGTAAATGAGGTACACCACCTGTTTGGACCCACACCGCCCGCTCCTGTGCTCGGTGAAAAGCGGAATTAAATTGTTTTTAAATTTAAGGAATTCATCTGAGCCTCAAGCTTATCACTTGTGGAAGGCGGGACTTCCAGTGAGGTGTGGATTTCATTGGCCTTGTCAGGCGGGATTTTAAATCTTTCAACAGAAGTCGCAAGAGTGTGACTCCCCATAGTATGTTGTACCTCGTTTCCCTCCTTCAGGGAACAGTAGATATAGTCATAATGTTACGTTATACTCTATGGCTGTAGGAACATTGTAATATTATACCCACTCCACACCAACTTCAAACTCTTCTACAAAAGTAAAAAATGTGTTACTACTTTCAAAATTATGTCCTGCTGATGGACAGCCTATACTGTACATCTCATGATCATATACATATACATGTGTGTGTTGTTAACAGTTAGAATTTGTGACAGTAAGTAGTATTCCACTGCTGGAACCAATTTCCCTTCATCCTTGAAAGCAACCACTTTCGGTTTCTGCATTCGCAGTTTAGGGAGAGAAATCCTTGACACCGATCTAGGCTGCATTCAATTGAGTCCCTCTTGCAAATCACATGGAGGAAGATGAATTGATTGTGAAGACAGGGAAGACAAGAGAAGGTCATGGAAGCGAAAGAATAGAGGGAGCCTTTCCTCTATTAGAGCCCGGCCTAGAGTAACTCAGCTAGCCAAATGGGACAGCTCATTAAGTCACATCAGCCCCTGGCTCCTGCTTATGAGGAAAGTGCCTGACCCACCAACTGTTCCAACTTGCTTCTGTTCTGTTTGTTGTTATGCAGCATTGGAGGAAGTGGATATAATGAATGCTTTTCCAGAATGATGCTGGTGGTGGAGGAGCGAAAACATATACTGTTATTCTATTGTTGTGGGAAAGGGTTGACATGGACTACTGTGCAAGGTTTTCTTTTGTTTTCCAACCTTCTATTTGCTTAGATATTAACATATGACAAATGAGAGCATTGTAATGTGACAAAATATTTGCTATATATTCATTTATTTTGTCAAAATAATCATAGGCAAAGGTTTGCTAAAAGCATACATTTTCAGGGCAACCTGAAACACATCTGTCAATAAGCTTAGTGCTAGTGGAGTGGAACGGTGACGAGGGCAGACAGACAACAACCTGCCACTCTGGATAAGTGTCACTCTGTTGCTCTGGACGAGATGAGGCAAGCAGCCAGTGCCAAAATTACCCATCAGCATAAAAATAACACTTTTCTTCCTGTACTCTTGTTCATGATGAGCTTCACTATTCCCCAGTTTTGACCTGAAAGTAGAGGTCTTATAGAAAATAGGCTACATAACCCCATATTTCCCTACAGATGTTGAGTATTTGAATTGAGATCACTAGTATCAGCGCTGAGAATAATTTTATACTTAAGCAATAAGGCACCTCAGTGTTTTGTGGTATATGGCCAAAATACCACGGCTGAGTGCTGAGGTGCCTTCTTGCGATTATAAACTTGTTACCAATGTAATTAGAACAGTAAAAATAAATGTTTTGTCATACCAGTGTTATACGGTCTGTTAAAAACTGGTGGTTCGAGCCCTGAATGCTGATTGTCTGAAGCTGTGGTATATCAGACCGTATACCATGGGAGAGACAAAACATGTATTTTTTTTACTCTAATTACCTCAGTAACCATATACCACACCCCCTCGGGCCTTATCGCTAAATATACCACGACTTTCAGCCAAGCAGCATTCAGGGCTTGAACCCCCCATTTTATAATAACACAATATTGACCTACAGTACACTTCAGTATAATACCATATCCAGGGGCCTTAGTCTCACAATTCTCAAGGAATGTCTTGGTCTTGATACTTGTTTTTCTATGGGGGATTCACCTTGGATCTAAAGAGCTGAAGGTGCTCCAGTATATTAGTGTCTGCTCTACCACCCGAGGGCAGTGTTGCGCAATATGCCTACATCATATTTCCTTTATGGCTCCACCAAGCCCAAAGCATACTACAGCAGGGCCTAGTCTAATTGTCTCTAGATTACCATACACTATTGATTTAATAGAAAAATAGCTATTTTGAAAATGTCTTAATTTCAACCCCTTCTTGGCAATGGCTTCATTTGTAACAGAAATTAAACTGTTGCTTGAAGCCTAGATTGCTTAAGTAGGTGTGTTAGCTCACATGATCCATTAGCAGTGAAGGCCTAGGGGAAGACAAAGACAGAGGATGATGTCATATTTTTTAAGTAGAGTGCTGCATAGAATTAGGAAATAGAATACTTAATTTAATATGATCTCTATAGCTGTGGGAATCTGTTCTCTGAGGTGTGGCACTGGGACTTTCAAGTGGCATGGATACCTTTTCAATACCAGTATTATATTGTATCTGGTCAATTGAACTCATCTGTTGTACAGTATACAAATTAAACAAAGCAATATGGCCCCATTGCCATATTTTGGCCATCCAGAATGTCAATAATGTGAACAATACAACCAATCTCCTCCAATGTCTGTACATTTACCAAGAGTTGACTATATTAACCCCTGGATCATGTTGCAATGTATTCGTTTTTACCCTCATAACTTTAGTAATGTGTTTTGTACAAAGCAGTAGAAATCTCTGCCACTAATGTTCACTTGTCCTCCTGCAGACATCAGAGAACCATTTGTTAGGAGGCTCAGTGTTGGGTCGTTACGGACTATTCCCACCAACTTTATCAAGGGTCCTGATCATTGCCCCCCTGCCCATTCACTAAAGTCTCATTCATCTCTCTCCAACAGACCTATTACTGTTTTCATCCAGACAATGAGGGGGGCCATGGATGTTTTCATCTCCAATGGCTTTGATAAATGACTTTATTCAGCGCGAACATTTGGGAAAGTACATTAAGTCGATAAGCTACAGTACCCTCTACAGGATTGGTGGGTCCCCCATGGGACGGTTGACCTAATGTAGGCTAATGCGATTAGCATGGGGTTGTAAGTAACAAGAACATTTCCCAGGACATAGACATATCTGATATTGGCAGAAAGCTTAAATTCGTGTTAATCTAACTGCACTGTCCAATTTACAGTAGCTATTATAGTGAAATAATACCATACTATTGTTTGAGGAGAGTGCACAGTTATGAACTTGAAAAGTTATTAATAAACTAATTGGGCACATTTGGGCAGTCTTGATACAACATTTTGAACAGAAATACAATGTTTCATTGGATCAGTCTAAAACGTTGCACATACACTGCTGCCATCCAGTGGCCAAAATCGAAATTGCGCCTGGGCTGGAATAATACATTACGGCCTTTCTCTTGCATTTCAAAGATGATGGTCCAAAAAAATCTTGTATAATCTTTTAGCAGATCTAATGTGTTATATTATCCTAGATTCATTTCACATTTCCACAAACTTCAAAGTGTTTCCTTTCAAATGGTATCAATAATATGCATATCTTTGCTTCAGGTCCTGAGCTACAGGCAGTTAGATTTGGGTATGTAATTTCAGGTGAAAATTGAAAAAAAGAGGTGTATCCTTTTATTTACTGACCCGTATGTTATTTAGACGTCATATGCACACATACAAAAAATATTGTCCAGGTGCTGTGTTAAACAGGTCACAGAAAATAGAGTTAACCAGCGCAATGTTGGTATGGTTCAAAATCTTGAATTTTCATCAGAATATTTGACCCAACAAGGATCTTCATCAAAAAAACGTGTTCTAATTTTTTTAAGTCCCTTAGGAACATACAGAGTGTGTAGTGTTATTCTATTCACCTTGAACTGATCATGAGGTGCAATATATTATACTGTTGCTCATCCCTTTATTTCTCATTTGATTTCCAGTTCAGTTGAACAGAACCACCTATGACATTTCCATGGAAACTGAGGATGAGATCAGGTGACAGGAAGTAGCCCCAGACAGTGCAGGAGATGTCACGGTCCCTGGCTGCCCTTGGGTGCCTCTCGTGAGACCGACAGGGGAAGAGAAAGGAATTGCTGCAACGTGACCGGAGGCCCTAACAGACCAGGTGTGACCCCTAAATACATCAGTACGCACCTAGACTTTTCCACTAGGCTTGTGAATAAAGGCTGTGTGGAAAGGCAGCCACTTCCTCTGGGAGTGATGGCTGCTCACAGTACATCCTGTTTGTCACTGGACAGGAACATTAACTTGATGAGTCAGTTTAGAATGTAACGGGTTCTGTAAAGATGCATTTACGTATGTGCGTGTTTTGATGTATATTTGCATCAGAGGGACGTCTAGTTCAGAAACATAATGTAAAAGTAGAGGTAATAGACATAATTGGTCTATCTGCAAATATTCTCCTACCTAGATTTAGGACTGTATACGAACACGACTCATGACACTTAACCATCATTACAATGCAAGCGTCTAACTGAATTGGTACGTAGCCTATTCACTCTAAGTGAAAACAAGCTCTGTGATTACCCTATCTGCCTACAGGAGAATACAGTCATTTACCAGCACATCCCTTAATCAACAGCAGTGTCAATCAGTTGAGGGAACCAAAGATGAGTAGAGTGAGAATGTAATTTGTGATTTTTTTCATCGGTGTCACTACACACCATTAATCGTTCCACAGATCTAGGAATGCGGGGGTAGCTTTGTCTCTGGATCCACCCAGAAAGCCCAATATATTTTATTTATATTTATATCTCTAAGGTCTCCAGAGGCGTGTGTCTGCGTTCTGTCCCTAGTTTAACGTGACAACAGAGCAGATACGGAGCCACATAACACGCATACTTCCCGTTGGAAATCTAGAAGGTAGATCTCTGCTCAAATTATCAGGCGGTTTCCACCCTGCCAGAGATCTTTGTCGGGGACTAATTCACGTGGCGAATGGTTTTGACAGTTGATTTCAGTGTGCAAAATATCCACTAATCCAAGAAGACGTGAAACAACATACAGCACCACATCGAAGTTTGTGAAGCAGCAATGGGAGAGACGATGCATAACAACTCATTTGTATGCCACTTAGAAATACTAATTCCTTGTAGCATGGGTAAATTCCATAATCTGTGGGCAAAGAACTGCCTTTCTGATTCCTAATGTTCTTTGATGACCAGTTTAAAGTTATCTACAGTCTTCCTTAGAAACAGATCTCACACTAGTTGGAACGAGAGATTAAGATAAACTACGCTGTTGGTGTGGCCAATACAGTAGTGCAATGTTTTGTACAGTAGATATGACTTCAAGCTTGAACTATACTTGAACTATACTATATGTCCAAATGAGATTAAGTGTGTAGGTCTTGCAACTGTACAATAATACATTAGCACTAGTGGCGGTTGGTGCCGTTTAAGATGAGGGAGGATGATAAAAAAAAATTATGAGCATGTTCGTATTTCTATTTCAGCATATTGGATGACTGTCATTCATATTCCATTCACCCACCTTAATGTAACATAGCTAGGTTCAGGCTCTTGCATGATACTCAAATGTTCTCTGTACCCATTATCAGGTTGCTACAACCTAGGTCGTGAGAATTTTGAGTAATCAAGGTGACAGACAGTGACACATTCAACACATGCACACTCTTGCCTGCATCTAGCTGATCTAGGGTGTAGTAAATTAGTCCAACAGTTGCAAATGAGTGTTTCTATTGAACAAATTCAGGTAGCCTATATTTATCCCCGTTCCGTTCTATTTTCAACGGAATCGGCGGAACGAATACACCACTGATGTCACACAAAAACAGTTCGCTTTCATAGCAGCCACATACGTACAGTACGCATGATCCCTTTGATCGTTGTATATTTAATTATTTCTCGCAACTATTTACAAGCTCTTTTCCACTAACCTTTCCTTCAAATATAGCTCTCTCTATCGCTCTCTCTTTCTCTTGCTTCTCCTTAATTTTGGAAGAAATGTATTTGTTCAAAACTGTTCAACGATTGTCTTTCTCTCTCTTTGAGTCAACTACTCACCACATTTCATGCACTGCAGTGCTAGCTCGCTGTAGCTTTCAGTACTAGATTCATTCTCTGATCCTTTGATTGGGTGGACAACATGTCAGTTCATGCTGCAAGAGCTCTGATAGGTTGGAGGACATCCTCCGGAAGTTGTCATAATTACTGTGTTATTTTATAGAAGGTGGTGAGAACCAGAGCCTCCTAGGTTTTGTGTTGAAGTCAAAGTACCCAGAGGAGGAAAGTACCCGACAGAGTGCTGCTGAAGCTACTGTAGACCTTTATTGCAAAACCGTGTGTTTTAATCAATTATTTGGTGACATGTGAATATACAGTGCCTTCGGAAAGTTTTCAGACCCTTTGACATTTTTCCACATTTTGTTACCTAGCAGCCTTGTTCTAAAATGAATTAAATAAAAATAAATCCTCAGCAATCTACACAAAATACCCCATAATGACAAAGCAAAAACAGGTTTTTATACATGTTTACAAATGTATAAAAAATAAAAAACAGAAATATCTCATTTACATAAGTATTCAGACCTTTTGCTATGGGACTCGAAATTGAGCTCAGGTGCACCCTGTTTCCATTGATCATCCTTGAGATGTTTCTACAACTTTATTGGAGTCCACCTGTGGTAAATTCAATTGACTGGACATAATTTGTAAAAGCACACTGTCTATGTAAGGTCCTGTCTATGTAAGGTTCCACAGTTGACAGTGCATGTCAAAGCAAAAAGGAAACCTTAAGGTCAAAGGAATTGTTCATAGAGGTCCGAGACAGGATTGTGTCAAGGCACAGATCTGGGGATGTGTACCAAAACATTTCTGCAGCATTGAGGGTCCCAAGAACACAGTGGCCTCTTCCAAGAACACAGTTTGGACCCTTCCTAGATCTGGCCACCTGGCCAAACTGAGCAATCGGGAGAGAAAGGCCTTGGTCAGGGATGTGACCAAGAACCTGATGTTCACCCTGACAGAGCTCCAGAGTTCCTCTGTGGAGATGGAGAACCTTTCAGAGGGACAACCATCTCTGCTGCATTCCATCAATCAGGCCTTTATGGTACAGAGGTATGGAAGCCACTCCTCAATAAACAGCACGTGACAGCCTGATTAGAGTTTGCCAAAAGGCACCTAAAGACTCCAAAGTATAACCAAGATTGAACGTCTGGAGGAAACCTGGCACCATCCCTACGGGGAAGCATGGTGGTGGCAGCATCATGCTGGGGGATGTTTTTCTGTGGCAGGGACTGTTAGAAATGTCAGGATCGAGGGAAAGATGAACGGAGCAAAGTATAGAGAGATCCTTGATGAAAACCTGCTCCAGTGTGCTCAGGACCTCAGACTGTGGCGAAGGTTCACCTTCCAACAGGACAAGGACCCTAAGCACACAGCCAAGACAACGCAGGGGTGACTTCGGCACAAGTCTCTGAATGTCCTTGAGTGGCCCAGCCAGAGCCCGGATTTGAACCCGATCGAGCATCTCTGGAGAGACCTGAAAATAACTGTGCAGCAACGCTCCCCTTCCAACCTGACAGAGCTTGAGAGGATCTGCAGAAAAGAATGGGAAAAACTCCCCAAATACAGGCATGCCAAGCTTGTAGCATCATATGCAAGAAGACTCTGTGCTGTAATTGCAACCAAAGTACTGAGTAAAGGGTCTGAATACTTTGTCATTATGGTGTATTGTGTGTAGAGTGATGAGAAGAAAAAAACTATTTAATCAATTTTAGAATAAAGCTGTAATGTAACAAAATGTGAAAAAAGTCAATGGGTCTGAATACTTTCCCGAAGGCACTGTGTTTAGTATAGTTTTATTTGAAAAGGTTAACTTTTGAATGTTTCACTATTTTATTTTTATGAAATTCACTGAGGAGGATGGTCCTCCCCTTCCTCCTTGAGGAGCCTCCGCTGATCAGCACTCCAGAAAAGAGAGCATAATGTTGGCCTCAATACTGGCATGTGAAGGTGGGTTCATTTTATGAATACATTTTAATTTCAGCTTGTTTTCTTCCTACTTTACCATTTGATGTAAGCCTGTAGTATAATATGTTGTCTATATTCTTGCCAAATTATATAACAACAACAAAAATAAAACTTGCCTTAATTTCTTACTAGTACAAAGGGAAAGCAACCATTAAGCAGAGAATAAAGCATTTTTCAACAGTCCTAATGAACATTTTACTGACTAGGATATTGCCTTTGATGTTGCTTTACCACATTAATATACAGTAATCTATGAATGTCTCCCTTGCTCATATATTTTCAAAGGCTATAGTATTGTGCCAGCATAAAATACAGATATAGGATCTTAATTTGAGACAGTTTGCTACAGCAAGAATAGAATCCTGCAGCAACGGGAAATGTGAATTATTATGTGGATTATAACTAGGGACAGATTGAAATGTATTGGGGGAAGGGGTGGTCCAAAATAGGGAGTGTTGTCAAACTTTTTTTTTGCTTTGGGGAGGATTGTGTGTTTTTTGGGGGGTCACAGGGGAGGGTAGTGCATTTATTTCCCTGGTTTACATTCGCTCTTCTGCTTGTATTTTCCTATAAACAATGGCTTGACTTATTTTGATATTACCCTAATAAAGTTTAGAAATGTTTGGTATGGTGTGGCTATTATTAAGCTTTAGCTCCTGCAGGCCTATGATATGAAGGCAGTTTGACTCTGACAGTTGAACTTGAGGTGAGGAAGACTTACCAGATATAAGGCCTACCAGAGATAGATTATAAGACTAACAATATAATGCTTATCTTTATACAAAATATTTGGATTGAAAATTCATGACTTTCCCTCCTTCTGTAAGTCTATATCTGCATAGCAGACGCAGTAGCCGCCTGACATAGGGCGGCAAAACAACTTGCCCAGTGTCGTCCGGGTTAGGGTTTGGCCAGGGTAGGCCGTCATTGTAAATAAGAATTCCAGAGAGACATGGTACCCTTCCTGCAGGCTCATCCTGACATGACCCTCCAGCATGACAATGCCACCAGCCATACTGCTCGTTCTGTGCATGATTTCCTCCTGCAAGACAGGAATGTCAGTGTTCTGTCGTGGCCAGCAAAGAGCCCGGATCTCAATCCCATTGAGCACGTCTGGGACCTGTTGGATCGGAGGGTGAGGGCTAGGGCCATTCCCCCCAGAAATGTCCAGGAACTTACAGGTGCCTTGGTGGAAGAGTGGGGTAACATCTCACAGCAACAACTGGCAAATCTGGTGCAGTCCACGAGGAGGAGATGCACTGCAGTACTTAATGCAGCTGGTGGCCACACCAGATACTGACTGTTACTTTTGATTCTGTTAGTCACATGTCTGTGGAACTTGTTCAGTTTATGTCTCAGTTGTTGATTCTTGTTATGTTCATACAAATATTTACACATGTTATGTTTGCTGAAAATGAACACAGTTGACAGTGAGAGGACGTTTATTATTTTGCAGAGTTTATATATTCACAGTCTGGACTCCGACATTCCTCGTCCTTATATGTATATATTTCTTAACTACATTATTTTACTTTTAGATTTGTGTATATTGTTGTAAATTGTTATATAGTACTGCACTGTTGGATCTAGGAACACAAGCATTTCGCTATACCCACATTAACTTCTGCTACACAAAATTTGATTTAGATTTGATTGAGACCCTGGTGAGGACTACTATCATGCAGATGAGCTTCCCTAAGATGTTTTCTGACAGTTTGTGTGCAATTTCTTCAGTTGTGCAAACCCACAGTTTCATCACCTGTCGTGGTAGCTGGTCTCAGATGATCCCGCAGGTGAAGAAGCCGGATGTGGAGGTCCTGGGCTGGCATGGTTACACGTGGTGTGCGGTTTTGAGGCTGGTTGGACGTACTGCCAAATTCTCTAAAACGATGTTGGAGGCGACTTATGGTAGACAAATGAACATTCAATTCTCTGGCAAAAGCTCTGGAGGACATTCCTGCAGACAGCAGGTTTACCAACCTAAGTTTACAAACACTTAGGTTGGATTCATTAAAACATGTTTTTCAACCACTCCACAATTTTCTTGTTAACAAACTATAGTTTTGGCAAGTCGGTTAGGACGTCTACTTTGTGCATGACACAAGTAATTTTTCCAACAATTATTTACAGACAGATTATTTCACTTATAATTCACTGTATCACAATTCCAGTGGGTCAGAAGTTTACATACACTAAGTTACTGTGCCTTTAAACAGCTTGGAAAATTCCAGAAAATGATGTCATGGCTTTAGAAGCTTCTGATAGGCTAATTGACATAATTTGAGTCAATTTGAGGTGTACCTGTGGATGTATTTCAAAGCCTACCTTCCAACTCAGTGCCTCTTTGCTTGACACCATGGGAAAATTAAAATAGATAGCAACTATTAATCTACAATGTAGAAAATAGTATAAATAAAGAAAAACCCTTGAATGAGTGGGTGTGTCCAAACTTTTGACTGGTACTGTATATATTTATTAAAATATGAATTTCATACGGTGGAAACTGAAGACTATAGGCCTTTGCATGCAATGCCCTGATACCTTTAGTGCTCAAATCTCTGACAACTGAACTGTGAAGTTAACAATTATTGTTTTGGGAAAGTAGCCAAAAAAACTATAAAATGATGCTTTTGTTATACATTGCTCCTGAGTGGGGCAGTGGTCTAAGTAACTGCATCTCAGTGGTAGAGGTGTCACTACAAACCCTTGTTTGTTTCCAGGCTGTATCACAACTGGCTGTGATTGGGAGTCCCATAGGCCGGTGAACATTTGGCTCAGTGTTTTCCGGGGTAGGCTGTCATTGTCAATAATGTTTTGTTAAATAAAAACATCGAAACACATGGAATAGTTGTTTTGTAATTTGTTATAGGCTGTTTTTAAGGACACGTAAATGTGGCTAATTTGGCCAACATCCCTTGTTTTTTGATGCAGCCGCTGCGCAAGGTTGGATCTGAATGCAAATGGGTGTCCATTACATTTGTCAAATATGCAGAAAATTAATATTTTCCCTGTCATTTTTAAAATATTCACATGAAAATCTTTCACCATTTGGATGGAAGCCTAGCTATAGACAGCCTAAAAACTCTGGCAAGTGGGCTAGTCCAGTGTCACTTTGATTATGCCTGCACATCATGGTTCACCAGCAGCCCCAAACATCTAAAGAATAAGATACCAGCCAAACAAACTTGTAAGAGTTATACTTAAACTCCCCCCTCCTACTCATCTGGAGGTTGAGCATTTTTTTTGTAATGTGTCTGTATCTACTGTATGTAAATGTATTTATGTCAAAAATAGGGACCACAATGTAAATAAGTCCCGACTTTAATGTGCAATCCCAGTTACTTTAAAAAAACTTTGTGTGTACTGTATATGTCAATCAATCAATACAAACTGTGCAGCGGCCAATTGGTGATGGAAAGAGATCTGTTACAGAACACCAACAAGTTTAATGACATTGGGAGATTGTCATGCCAAGCCTTCGATACTGGGTAAGCCTAAAAGGTAGGGAGGGGTGTCTTTTCTGTTTGCCGAGATTGACATAGTCTATTTATTGTGGTGTTGAAAACGCAAACCATGATATTAAAGTGCCCAAAGTCGGTATGCTTTGTTTAATGGTTGTGCAGTGCACCGGCACAGAAATATGTTGGTGGAAAATTCATTGCATATACTGTATTTTATATCATTATAAATGTGGCATCAAAATGTTGAAAATCAATTTTTCCTATGATCATTGTCTGCACCTGGCTCTGAACGTAATGTAATGAAACAGGTAGGGAGAGTGAGCCCGTCTGTAGTGGTCAGTGAACCCTCAACCTTCTGGTCCGTAGCCATGCGTGGCATCGACTGTGCCACAACAGCAAGTTGATGTCCACGTTTATAAATACAGTTATTGTTATTTATGGTCATAAACATTATTTTTGTTTATTCTATGAGGGGGGAGTGTGTTCCATTTATTTTACAGTACAATGGGAGTGCCATGTGACAATATTTTTTATGTTGGGTAGGGGGGTGTTTTTTTTATGACACCTTGAGTTGGACCAGCTGATATATTGTTCGTAAGGGAAAATCAAGTCTAACATTTCAAGCCTTTTTAATCCTCAAATACACTAGAAGTTTAACATTTCTGCATTGCAGGAAAGTTATCCTGCAACAGAGTGATACAATTAAGATCCTACATCTGTATGTAAACATCATAACGCCAATAAGTATCTAAACTTCAGAATTTTCATTAGTACAAAATTACTATTATTTGATATGTTTTCCCAAATGTCATTACATTTCTTATTCATTCTTACATAAGGATGATGAGTGATTACATTTTGGGACAATAACAAGACATCCTTATATTCTCAAATTAATCTCTACATCTGTAAAGGCAAGCCATTATCCTCAGTATGCACTGTAAATACATGTTCTACAGAGGCATCATCTCCTAAAGCCAAATGGATATGGCTTGGATAAGGATAACCATCAATCAAAAACATCCAGCGTTGTGGTAAACTGCTTACTGTGCCAGCTGGCTTGGCATTTAAATGAATGCCATAGATTGATATTGATATAAATTAATGAACCATTTTTGTGGGAACAAACAGTTAGGGAGGGATCAGATGGATTAACGACATAGATAAAGGACTGACAGAATAAATGTGATTGAAATGAGTATGGATCTCATGGAGCTCATTTCAGAGGTTACTTATACATCCTTAAATCATCCATAAGTACCGGCAGCACCTTGTGCCCCTATTACTGGCCTGTAGTAGAGCAGATAGCATTACTGGCTTGGAAAGCAGATATTACTGGCCTGTAGAGCAGATTTGATCAAGCTTTATCATCTGCATCAGCAAATCTGCCTTGATGTTTCATGGTTTTTGGTAGCTGGATTGTTTTTGACATCCATAGCATTTTTTTGTACCTTTTGATTACCTTTTAACACATTCATCTACAGTTTCTTCTGTTATTAAACTTACATCTCATACAAATTATTACTTGCTCTGTACTTTGCTGCTAGCTAGTCTTTTCTGCATTTGTATCCAAAGTTAAAAGTTTATTTGAATCTTCAGTGTCCCCAGATCCACAAAAGGTTCTACAGCTGCACCGCTGAGAGCATCCTGACCGGTTGCAACACCGCCTGGTATGGCAACTGTTCCGCATCTGACCATACGGCGCTACAGAGGGTAGTACAAATTACCTCAACTAACCTGTTCCCCCGCACACTGACTCGGTACCGGTGCCCCCTGTATATAGCCTTGTTATTATTATTCTTATAGTGTTAACTCTTCTTGAACTGCACTATTGGTTAAGGGCTTGTTAGTAAGCATTTCACAGTAAAGTGTGCACTTGTTGTATTCGGTGCTTGTGACAAATAAAGTGTGATTTGATTTGATTTGATTTATCAGTGCACCGTATTGAACTTCATATTTATCTGAGAGACTGTGAAATTTGCATTACTCATCTATGCTCACATTGAAGCAATTGGAATGAACATGTGTTTAATTACATTTCAGTGTGGATAAGTGGTTCTGACATTATAAGTGTGTGTGTGAGTGTGTTCATGCATGGTGTGGGTGAGTTTGTTTGTGTATTTGTGTCTGTGTCTGTGCGTGCATGTGTGTGGTGTGTATGCATATGTCTCTGTTCTGTAAGTATGTGTATATTTATCTGACAAGTAAGTATCAGATTGATCCCAATATTATGTACACCAGGAAGAAACAAGGATCAGGGTTGCTTAGTATGACAACAAAAAAATCACTAAGAACTCACTAGCGTTTACAATGCACAAAGATGCTATTTGCTGAATGTTTTTTTTGTCTGTGTGAAAAAAAGCTGTAACGCACACTTAATTCAACCACGGTAATACTGGCTCGTTTTTGACTTCTAACCCCTTTTAAACATTGTTTGTTTGAGCTACAGACTGCTGCAGCTACAAACTACTGCCACATTGGATTTGTCTATTTCTTCTGCATCCATTAGTCTGTATAATTAACGGAGGATGAGCTAGAGTGGTATTTGTGAGAAAACTTCTTCTCACAAAAATGTCTGTAAAGTCCAAATAGTTTAAACTACAAACTATTATAGTTATTGTTTTGCTCTATGACTCTCACAATCCACACAAGAGACGTTAGGAGGTAAGGGGTTATTCTATTATACATAGAAAATCATAGAAAATCCCAGGACATAGTGTCTATAATACTGTAATAAGGCCACATAGTTTTATCAGGTTTTTGCTTGAAAAACCTTATTTTGTATTGACATTTGTTAGTATAACTCATGAATGCAGCAGTTTACATCAAATTATGTTGTGTTCTACTTGTAGCCCTGCTTGTCCTGAAAAGAAAATGGAAAAACATTTCAATGTAAGGCTAAATATGAGGGCAGAGTAATGAATGTGGGAAGCCTGTTTCCAAGGAGTTAAACCATGTTCACATTTATCCTCTCAGTGGACATCACTGTTGAATTCTGGAAGTCAGTGTCAAATGTTTTTTACCATCTCTCACATTTGAGCAAACGTGTTGTGGTTGAAAAGACAGTATGCCTGAGGAGTCCACTCACTCCAAATCCTACACTACTGACATTCCATTAGGGCGTCCAAGCATATGAACCTTGAGCCCGGTCCCGACTTCCCAAGGTGCTGACTTGGTGAGGCGAAAGGGCATGTAATAATGTGACACAGTTATCCAGATTTCAGCAGTATACCCTTGATAATGACCATACCAGCAGCAAATTGTCTCTCAGTCACCATTGATCAAAAGGCATAAAGAATTGCCCGGGATCATGGTCAGTCACCAGAAACAGTTTTTTTTTTTACGATGCTCAGCTCTTCTAAATGCTGTGAAAAGAAGAAGAAAAAAAGGATCATGTCTGGCTTGACTTGACATGAGAGGGTGTGAAGTAGCATTTAATAATGATGAACTCAGAAGTAGTGCTCAAAGACCAAGGATATAACACGATAATTAGCATTAGGCAGAAACATATTTTTGTCTAAAATCATTGGGATAAATATACAACAGCAGTCTATGATGTTATAATATGTATATATCATGTGGAAAATGATAAGCAGCCAATGTCTCTGACCTTGAGTCAGCCAAGGGGATAATACCAATTAGACAGTATACCCATCTCTTAACCTACTGCATCAGTCTACGAAAAACAAACCAATACATGTGTTGAATAACAATTGCATACCGTAATCTGTAACATAATCCAATTCCCTTCTGGTGCGCTGGAATTCTCCTGCAGCTAATTGATTGGAGAGAGTGACACTAGGACGTGATAGATTTTCCAATAAACTCAGATTCAAGGATCTGTGAAGAGAAATTATTCAGGTTTTGAATTACAGTCATCCTCATGAGAGTTTATAATCACAATGTAATTAAGACTCTCAGTAAGAATGCTGTTCATTGACTATTGCTCAGCATTCAACACCATATTACCCTCCAAACTAATCATTAAGCTTGAGGCCCTGGGTCTGAACCCCGCAATGTGTAACTGGGTCCTGGCCTTCCTGACGGGCCGCCCCCAGGTGGTGAAGGTAGGAAACAACACCTCCACTTCGCTGATCCTCAACACTGGTGCCCCACAAGGATGCATGCTCTGCCCCCTCCTGTACTCCCTGTTCACCTACGACTGCGTGACCACACACGCCTCCAACTCAATCATCAAGTTTGCAGATGACACAACAGTGGTAGGCCTGATTACCAACAATGACGAGAGATCCTACAGGGAGGAGGCAAGCGCCTTGTGAGTATGGTGCCAGGAAAATAACCTCTCACCCAACATCAACAAATCATGGGAGCTGATCGTGGACTTCAGAAAACAGCAGAGGGAACACCCCCTATCCACATCGACGGGAAAGCAATGAAGGTGGAAAGCTTCAAGTTCCTCAGTTTCTACACATTACTGACAAATTGAAATGGTCCACCCACACAGACAGTGTGGTGAAAAAGGCGCAATAGCTTGGCACCGTCACAAAATTTTACAGATGCACAATTGAGAGCATCCTATCAGGCTGTGTCACCACCTGGTATGGCAACTGCACCGCCAGCGACTACAGGGCTCTCCAGAGGGTGATGCGGTCTGCCCTACTCATCACCGGGGGCAAAATACCTGCCCTCCAGGACACCTACAGTACCCGATGTCACAGGAAGGCCAAAAAGATCGCCAAGGACAACAACCACCCGAGCCACTGCCTGTTCACACCAATATCATCCAGAAGGCCAGGTCAGTACAGGTGCATCACAGATGGGACCAAGAAACTCAAAACAGGAACTATCTCAAGGCCATAAATAGCCATCACTAGCACATTAGTGTCACGGCTTTTTATTTCTCTATTTGGTTAGGTCGGGGTGTGATTTAGGTGGGCATTCTAGTTTTCCTATTTCTTTGTTTGGCCTGGTATGGTTCCCAATCAGAGGAAGATGTCTATCGTTGTCTCTGATTGGGGATCTTACTTAGGCAGCCTTTTTCCCCCCTTTACTTTGTGAGATCTTGATTTTGTATAGGTGCTGTGTAGCCTGCAGAACTTTACATTCGTTTTTGTATTTTGTTGTTTTTCGGTGTTCATTTTAAATAAAGTAAGATGTTCACCTACCACGCTGCACCTTGATCCAATCCATCTTTAAACGAACGTAACAATTAGAGGCTGCTGCCCTATATACATAGACTTGAAATCACTGCCCATTTTAATAACACTTTAATAATGTTTACATATTTTGCATTACTCATCTCATATGTATATACTGTATTCTATCCTATTCTATCTTAATCTATTCCGCTCTGACATTGCTCATTCAAATATTTATATATTCTTAATTCCATTCCTTTACTTTAGATTGTGTGCATTGTTAGATATTACTTGTTAGATATTACTGTACTATTGGAGCTAGAAACACAAGCATTTCACTACACCCAAATTAACATCTACTAAACATGTGACTTTTTTTTATTTGATTTGTTTATTACAACAGGTCTGAAATTTACAAAACACCTAATTTAACTTGCAGACGTAGAGTTAGTTGTCAATGTTTTGTATGAAATGCAATAGCAATTTAGGGTGTTTACTTGGTGTTTTTTGTCAGCTTATTGAGCTACATTTCAAGATATTTGTCCTGTTTAAGCATCTTGAAAAACTCAAAACCTTTTTTTCTATTTGTCACTGGGATTTGAGCAAGTGATAGTGAGAACACATGCTGTTCATGCAGCAACACAACATGAGGACTCAACAGGTGCCACTGCCAACCAGTAGTGTCAGCTATGGCCTGTTGCCTAGGTTCTGTTGTTTCCAAGCCCTTCACTCTGGATAGGATAGGCTGCACATCATCCATGATCCCCTGGATCCCAGCTCATCTTTAGATCTAGTGCCATTAGCACTGGTCTGGATGTTTGGTAATGCATCTCAAAAATGATTGTTCAGTTGTGTGTGTGTGTGAGTGTGTGTGTGTGTGCCTGTATGTGTGTGCGTGTGCGCATGTGCATGTGCGTGTGCGTGTATGTGTGTGCATGTGTTTGTATGTACGTGTGCACTACAATCTTTGACAGATGGCTGGAGATGAAATTCCAAGCCCATCTTGCTCATTTCACTCACCTGGTCAGTGGCCTGTCATTTCATGCATCAGTAACTCCTTGGAGCTGTGACATTACTGTTTGTCAGTATAGGAGGTAGCAAACATATCGATGCTCTGGTCCAGCACTAGTAGACACTACTGTGCAACATATCCTTGCCTTTGGGTAAAGCTTTTTTCTTCTGGTCTTTTATCACTGGTCTCATTTTAACATACCTACCTGTTCTACAGGAACTGTATGTCTTTATGTAACATGTTGTACCATTTTATTCAAACATTCAATCAGCATTAACCATTACAAATTAACCATCACACAAAGTGCATAATTGAAACTAGCTTAATCAGATGTCTGATTGCCTCTGTAATAACCACTTTGGCCATGTCTCACTGTCTTAGTGTCGCTCGTTGAAATGGCTGCAGAGAACATCTGCCTAATTGTTTTGTGCCGTGGTCCTCCTTTGACCTGCTGGCAGCGGTGGTGTTGAAATGGGACGTGTGACAGTGTGCCGAGCGTGGGTTGTGAAAAGGAATGTAGCAGTAACATACCTCAGCATGCCAGCCCTGGCAAGGCTGTGCCTGTGTCCGAGTTGAGTAGGCAGGGAGCCCAAGACGGCCAAAACCCTGAGCTCCTCTTGCAGTCTAAACACACACGGTGATGTCAATTATTGTGATGTGTGTTAGCCAGTCGCCCGTGGCACTGGTAGAGACAGTAGAGCTCATAAACTTCTCATTCAGAGGTTATCTGTATGCCTGGCTGTGTTGACAGGAAGCCATATTGTATAAATGCCCAACTGAGCAAATCATGGCATACATAACAGTGTCACAGGGTTGTATTGCAGATAATTGTATGTGCGTTTTATTTTGGGGGAATGGGGGTTTTTCAGGAGGCTCTGGAGCGGATGCACGAGTGCACTTACATTATTGAGGTTTCTGTTGGTCCAATTTGAATTTCAGATTTTCAGGATAAAGACAAAGGAGATGGCTTTATTTTATTCCAAATTCTTCTCTTCTCTAAGTATCTGAAATACCTGCAACAATTATGCAGTAATTATACAACATTTCAATATGGACAGCCTTGTTTTCAGAAGAATTCAGAAGGATTTTTGGGGTAATTAAAATGATTTGTTTTTGACCTGAAGCAGATGCCCATACACCTTACATAGAGATTCTAGTCGATCCTGACAGTTATTTATGTATGAACAATGACTAGTCTGTATAGTCGGTATATACATTTTACAGAATAAATTATGCATAGCACATATACCATGAAATATGTACATTGTTTGAATGTTAACTAGTTATTTCCCCAATAGCTCTGTCTGCTTACCAGATACAGATCAGGAGGTGGCGTCATTGAAGGCACAGTGGGGTCTTTATGCATATGGAGGATATGACCCTCAGTAACACTCCACCCTATATAGACGTGTAACACTGGCAGACACCATGACGGCCATTCATGTCGATACTCAGGCTGGAAAATGTAACAGTTGATAGTTCACATTATTTCCTCTGTCCAACTCTCAGTCTTTATGCTTTTGCCCCTCAGAAACGTGGCTTTGTAAGTAGAGTAAATACTGACTTGGACTGTTGCTTATATACAATACGTTGCCCTGTGTTAACTAAGAGTAATGATCTGTGTGGCATTGTATGACAGCGTTTTTGAAAACTCAATGGAATGAAAGATGCCATTTATAGTGTCTGTGTAACCATCATAGGCAACATCTAAAAACCTTGACCGTTTTTGTTCATTTAAAAATATATATTTTCATTTTATCTGATTAGATCTTTGATTAGACTAATCTTGTTACAATTATTCACTGGCCTTTTAAGTCATTTTTTAATACCAAATTGTATCTAGCTTTTTAGGTTTTAATGTTAAATGCAACTTACAATAGTATACAGTCAGACTATTTTGAGAGAAGTGTCAATTTAAGAATGCAAGGAGCTATTTCTGGAAAATGTATTCTGATGAATTCTAAATAAATGATATTTAACTTCTCTGGGATATGTGGGACGCTAGTGCTAGCCAACAGCCAGTGAAATTGCAGGGCGCCAAATTCAAAACAACAGAAATCTCATAATTAAAATTCTTCAAACAAACAAGTATTATACACGATTATAAAGATACACTTCTCGTTAATCCAGCCACAGTGTCTGATTTCAAAAAGGCTTTACGGCGAAAGCACTCCTTGCGATTATGTTAGGTCAGCGCCTAGCCACAGAAAAACATACAGCCATTTTCCAACCAAGGAGATGTGTCACAAAACTCAGAAATAGCGTTATAAATATTCACTTACCTTTGATGATCTTCATCGGAATGCGCTCCCAGGAATCCCAGTTCCACAATAAATGTTTGTTTTGTTTGATAAAGTCCATCATTTATGTCCAAATACCTCCTTTTTTCACGAGTTTAGTACAGTAATCCAAATGCACAATGCGCGTGCACTTAGTTCAGCCGAAAAGTTTAAAAAAGTTATATTACAGTTCGTAGAAACATGTCAAATGATGTATAGAATCAATCTTTAGGATGTTTTTATCATACATCTTCAATAATATTCCAACCGGACAATTCCTTTGTGTTTAGAAATGAAAGTGAACGCAGCTCGCTTTCACGGCCGAGCGCGTGATTTATCTCCTGGCATTCTGCCAGATCCCTTAGTCAAACAGCTCTTATTCGCTCCCCCTTCATAGTAGAAGCCTGAAACAAGGTTCTAAAGACTGTTGACATCTAATGGAAGCCTTAGGAAGTGAATTATGATGCCATAGACACTGTATATTGGATAGGCAAAGGCTTGAAAACCTACAAACCTCAGATTTCCCACTTCCTGGTTGGATTTCTTCTCTGGTTTTTGCCTGCCATATTAGTTATGTTATACTCACAGACATCATTCAAACAGTTTTAGAAACTTCAGAGTGTTTTATATCCAAATATACTAATTATATGCATATTCTAGCTTTTGTGCCTGAGTAGCAGGCAGTTTACTCTGGGCACCTTATTCATCCAAGCTACTCAATACTGCCCCCCAGTCCCAAAGAAGGTACCACTCAAATTCGATGTGCAAAACTGATAGAGACATACCCCAAGCGACTTACAGCTGTAATCGCAGCAAAAGGTGGCGCTACAAAGTATTAACTTAAGGGGGCTGAATAATTTTGCACGCCCAATTTTTCAGTTTTTGATTTGTTAAAAAAGTTTGAAATATCCAATAAATGTCGTTCCACTTCATGATTGTGTCCCACTTGTTGTTGATTCTTTACAAAAAAATACAGTTTTATATCTTTATGTTTGAAGCCTGAAATGTGGCAAAAGGTCGCAAAGTTCAATGGGGCCGAATACTTTCGCAAGGCACTGTAGGTTTAGGCTACTACATGATACTCAAATGTCCCTATACCCATCATGAGGTTGCTACAACCTAGCCTATGAATGAACGTTTACAACGTAGGTGCACAGGTCGAGAGAAATATTTGAGCTATCAACGTGACAGACAGTGAAACATTTAATATCGCCTTGCACACTCTTGCCTGCATCTTGCCGATCTAGGGTGAAATAATTAGTCCAACAGTTGCAAACAAGAGTTTGAATTGGACAAATCCATTCATACTTATCCCTGTTTGTTCCCGTTTGCTTCCATTTAATAAACGTTTTTCAACAGAATCAGCGGAATTAATACACCCCTGATCACACTGACACAGTTGCCTTTCATAGCAGCCACATATAAACAGTATGAACTTTTTTCTTGTTGCATAATTCATTCTCGCAACTATGCGCTCTCCTCCTCTCACATTTTCCCTTCGCTTATAGACTTCAGTCCACAACAAATCAGCTGTCCGTTACCAGACAAAAAAACAGAGCCTACATCGTTCTCAACTTCTTAGCTTCTAAGTCAACATAGCTACTAGAACTAACGTGTTAGTAAACCGCTACAATCATGCAGTAAGTACAGTGTGCAGTCAGCAAGCAGTTTTCAGTTAGGCCGGCGGGCCCGGTGGCAATAAATTAATAAAACCAAATACTTACCTTGACTTGAAAGAGTTGGATAGCCATAGCCAACTAGCTAACATAGCATCCCTCTCTGTTTGAGCCGGGTGTTTGAGTAGGCTAAACTAGCTCACTGCATTCGCTAGCTAAGTGTGAGTGAAAGTGAAAAAAATTGAACTAAATATAGCTCTCTCTCTCTCTCTTTCTTCCCCATTTATAAATAAATACATTTGTTAAAAAAACTGTTCAACTACTGTCTTTCTCTTTCTTTGAGTCAACTACTTATCACATTGTATGCACTGCAGTGCTAGCTGTAGTTTATGCTTTCAGTACTAGATTAATTCTCTAAGTCTTTGATTGGGTGGACAACATGTCAGTTCATTCTGCAAGAGCTCTGATAGGTTGGAAAGTTGTCATAATTACTGTGTAAGTCTATGGAAGGGTGTGAAAACCTGTGTGAAAACCTGTAGCAGCCTCCTAGGTTTTGAAGTCAATGCGCCCAGTGGAGGACAGAAACTAGCTGTCCTCTGGCTACACCATGGAGCTACCCTACATAGTGCTGTTGAGGCTACTGCAATCCTTCATTGCAAAACAATGTGTTTTAATCAATTATTTAGCGAAGTGAATATATTTCATATTGTTTTATCAAAAAGGATGACTTTTTTAATGTTTCACAATTTTGACTTTTATGAAATTCAAAAGGAAGATGGTCCGCCCCTTCGTCCTCTGAGGAGCCTTCACTGTTTGAGACGCAGGGCCTGTTCTAGCTTTCCCTTTATCTTCTTCCCCAGACTCAGATTAACACGTGGATTAAAAAAAACATGTCTCTGCGTCCAGTACAAAGGAAGTTAGAGGTAGCTTTGAGAGCCAATGGAATGACTGGAAGTCTATGGTATCTGCTAACATGCTAGCAGATACCATAGACTTTCAGTCATTGCGCTAACACTTGTTAGCAATTGCGCTTGCGCTAGTTAGCAACTTACTTCAAATTGCATGCAGAGACATAAAAATGGTATCCACAAGTTAGATTAAGGGCCTCATTGCCAAAATCCTGAAGTATCCCTTTAACAATGCCAGGAAACACAAATCCAGCAATGCATCACAGAGAGGGTACTGAGAGTGAGTTATTGAAGTCTACCTACCTACCTAATCTAGTATAGTAGTACAAAGCTCTCACTACCTTATTGTTCCCCTTAATGAGTCTCTATTGACCAATCACTTACTAGTACTGTCAGACATCTATTTGGACCCAGGCAGTGGCACCCATGGTGGTATTACTCTCATTTAAATCTCAGCCATTCACTCATTAGATGGCCCATACTTGTAGTGAAGTGACACTTGGCTGCAAGCTCAAACCTGCCTAATGATCTCAGTTGCATCCTGGGCTCCATATTGCCCACGTCCATCTTTACCAAATTGAGTTTTGTGAACGACCATATTACTTTTCCACTCTGGCCTGATTTGAAGTGTTTAACACTCTAGCCCTGACAATTACACTTCAACAGCACAGTGAAATAGTGGCATCTGCTTTGATCAGAGTGCCCTTGGATTCTAGAGTTTGAAGGAGCGGGTTCTAGAGTACCCCTTGTGTTATAATCCTCTCCTGGTGAGTTAAATCCCTCAATTATATTAGTGCAGTACCAGCGAAAAATGACGCTCACGTTCTCCCAACTTTTACTAAAATGTCTGTAGAATGCATCTCTCTTTATATTCTGTCTTGGCATACGTGACCAACTGCCTTGATTCAGTCTTATGTAGCAACATTTTAAATGGTGTTTTTACATTGGATAAAAGTAGAGACTCCGAGCTAGAAAATGGTATATCATACACTGCAGTGGAGGAACACTGGGAAAGCTATTCTGCTTTGAAAGTTAATAAACTTGTAACCCCACTTTTGAGAAAATGACCCTTGAATTATTTTGGTAGAGGTACTGGAGAGCTCTTCTTTGTCTACACCCATTCAGCATCATTCACACCCACTTAAGCCTTAGCCTTACTTGCATAGCAGCAATATCAAAAACAGAAAGTATTCAGATAAACATATTTATTATTTAACTAGGCAAGTCAGTTAAGAACCAATTCTTATTTACAATGACGGCCTACCTCAGGCAAACCCTAACCCGGACTACACTGGGCCAATTGTGCACCGCCCCATGGGACTTCCAATCACAGCCAATTGTGATACAGCCTGGAGTCGAACCAGCGTCTGAAGTGACACATCTAGCACTGAGATGTAAATAGTCTAAATTGATGGGTCATGTGAAATAAATGTCTAATTTGATGAGTCATGTAATAATCCGGCTAAAGTGGAGTCTTTTGTTTAGACATGTAGCTAGTTAGGTAGCTAGCTAGCTAAACAATGAACTGGAATAATCCCAACTCATACTACTACCAATAGAAACATTGTCATAGCTGTAGTATGAATCTGTAGGTAGCTAAAGCTAACAAACTAGGTTCAATGTTAGCTAGCTAACATTAGGCTTTAATAATGCAGATGGATTTCTGAATCGAATAATATTACTACACAGATCATACACGTAAAGTTAGCTAGCGAGCCAGCAAGCTGACATTCACTAGCTAACTAACAATACACTTTAACTTACAATAAAAATGACTGACTAAATTTTAAATTTGTACTTCAAAATGTAGGTAGACTCTGACCTGTATACATGGATGAACGCTTCACAGCAGACTGGAACCAGTAACTCCGTTTTGTTTGTAGCTTGTTTGGCCAGCGTTGTGTAAAGTCACTCCGGTTCACACTGACCTTGGCGTGTGTACAAAGTACTTTTCACTTCTTTCAACCAATCTGTCGATAGAGCCTGCCAAATTCAGGGCATCAATGTTGTTGAGAAAGGTAGCTATTCTTTTGTCGTTCTTGATGGCTAACGTTATATCTTTTAAAAACGTTTCGGTAGAAAGGACAATAAAAACACTCTGAACAGCTCACGTTACAGACAGAAGCATGCTACATGGCAGACCAATCCAAACTCATCTCCCGACATGTCCAACACATCCATTATCTCATCCAAGCATGGCTAGTGGGAAGGTTCCTGACTGTGGCTAAACCAACAAGGCTTGTAATTTAACAATTTTATTTGTATTTATGGATGGAATACAAATTTGTTATTAAGGCACATGAAAGTTCACGTTTCAGAAGGCATTTCTGCCAAAAAACATATTTTGATAAAAAACAAATGTTTAAGTTCAAATCCCTCTCTTGTGAAGTAGTGACATGCGACATACGCTTAGTTTCCTGAAATGAGTCACATATGGTTCTCAAGTTCATCGTTTTTTTCTTCTACAGTATGCATCTTGTATTTGTGCTGCGTTCGTGCTATTAGCTTGTAAATATAAGCAAAGAGTAGGAGCGTGAGTTTACATGTAGATAGATGCAAGTCTAATGCCGAGGAACATGAAACAGACATGAATCATTTAACCACAAAGTTTGCCCCACGTATGACTCATCTCAGGAACAGGAATGACAAATGTCAGAAAAATGTATCCTTAGCATCTGTTTTGGGCCAGTGGTCAGGCCAAGGGCACAAATTAAGAGAGTAAATATATAAATAAAGAAGGCATTTAATGGTCAGAGGGCATATGGAAAGTCATTTGGAAGGAAGACGCTGTAGAGAGAGAGAGAGAGAGAGAGAGAGAGACTGTGGACTGAACAGAGGTTCTCTTCCAGGGAACATCACTTGGCTGCCTGCAGGCCTGTCAACTCCTCCAAACTGTGCTGTGCTCTGCACATGTCCACACGGTTGAGCGTCAAAAACATCATCAGGTCAAGCACACAGATGGATAACTTTGATGGCTGCGTTTTGTCACCAGCGAGTGCAGTTAGAGAAGCCGTTAGAATCAAGTAGAAGCACATCTGCCAGTTAAACATTTTATTGAACCTTTATTTAACTAGGCAAGTCAATGACGGCCTACCCCGGCCAAACCCTCCCCTAATAACCCAGACGACGCTGTGCGCCGCCCTATGGGACCCCAATCACGGCCGGTTGATATACAGCCCGAGATCAAACCAGGGTCTGTAGTGAAGTCTCTAGCACTGAGATCCAGTGCCTTAGACCGCTGCGCAACTCAGGAGTACAATTATGCTGTATATATAAAGAATTTCAAGATGTTGTGATTTAGCACTTTTTAATTTAAAGTGCTATCTTTCACCAAGAGTAAAATCGGTTTTCTCTGTAGGATGAAAAACATTCTTCTTCCTCCAACAGTTCTGTGGCAGCTCCTTGATAAAATATTGACGTAAGTGATGGCTTTAATGTGTGATGGCTAGTATGATGGTCCTAAATAGAACCTGGCGTTCAGAATGGAACAAAGGAATGTTCCTCACGGGAGTCTATGAGTGGGCTCATTCAGCCAACGGCTCTCCACAGAGCAACAATTGTCAACAGTGTTTTTTCTCAAGTGTCAAACTGAATTGCCACTGTGAAATGAAAGAGCAAGCAACTCATGAAAGGGCTGCTTTTTTTTGTTGTCAGATGTGAATCATCACTCTGGGAGGAATTGGACTGCTTATCCTGGGCATGTCATAAAGCCCTGGCTATATAAAAGGGTTACATTCTTCTTCTCCATAGTTTATCAAGCACGATGACACTTTGTTAGGAGCAGTTCTTACAATACAGCTTGGAACAGAGGGTAACTACTTCCCACCCACAAAGTTAAAAAGGAAGCTGAAAGTGCAGGTCTTTAGTGATGGAATAGTGACAATAAAGCAACATCAAGGATATTCGACATAATAACTGAATGATCTCTCTACATTTACATGGGAATAACTGAAGTACTTCTCTATATGAGAAAGTGGTATCACGTTTCAGGAGAAGACCCAGATGCAGACAGTGTCAAAGTAACACAAGTTTATTTCTACAACAGTGGTAGGCAAAATGACAAGTCAAGGGCAGGCAGAGGTCAGTAATCCAGTTCAGAGTCCATAAAGTACAGAACGGCAGGCAGGCTCAGGGTCAGGGCAGGCAGAGGTCAATAATCCATGTGGTGTGACAAGGTACAGAACGGCAGGCAGGGTCAGGGTCAGGGCAGGCAGAGGTCAATAATCCATGTGGTGTGACAAGGTACAGAACTGCAGGCAGGGTCAGGGTCAGGGCAGGCAGAATGGTCAAAACCAGGAAAATGAGAAAACAGGAACTAGAAAAAGACAGGCGCAAGGGGAGAAATGCTGGTAGGCTTGATGAACAAAATGAACTGGCAACAGACAAAGAGAGAAAAACACAGGTTTAAATACACTGGGGAAGATGGGTGACACCTGGAGGTGAGTGGAGACAAGCACAAAGAGAGGTGAAACAGATCAGGGTGTGACACAGTGATGTCCTTATGACTGGGCTTCCAGGGCTTCGAATTTTTGGTCCAGTCCCAAACCTTTTCATGGTAAAAAAAATAAATACAAATAATAATAATATATTTCTGTCTGTTAAGAGTTTACATAACCACACATCACTAGCACTAGGCAGTATAAATAAAAAGTTTGTATGACAAAAATGAACAATACAATATACTGCGCTAGGCAGTAGCAGGCACTACAAGAAGGGTCCTTGCTATCCGATATACATGGGATGTCCCTACCCCATTGAAGTTGCAATGTAAAATGGTTAAGCTAAAGGTTAAGGTTAGGTAAGGGCTATGGTACATTTGATGGCTTTAATTTCTGTAGCTAGCTTGGCTGGTTAGCCACTTCGGCAGCTAATGGCTGGCTAGCTAACAGAGACCGAAGAGATGAGAAAACGTTTTTCTGACTGTAGCACATTTCTTCTGACAGTGACACAGTGCCCCCCTGTGTACTGAAGCTGAACTTTACTTCAACTAGATCTTTAACTCCGTTTAAAATGGGCAATGTTGAGGTGGTAGAACTGACTAAATTTGATTAATCATAGTCTTATAACCTGTTCCATTCTACGGGTAACATGCTTGGCTCATGTCTGGTATTTACATATAGGCTTTGTAACTATTTGTAAAAAAAAATACCCATTATTTAAATTAGTGAAATTATTTTTTTGAGCTTTTATTTGTATTACTCTTTTTATTATCTTAGCTACTTCCTTTTTCTATTGTTGTTGCATTGTCAAGAGGTTAACCTGCAAGTAAGCATGTCATTGCACTGTGTACTCCATGTATATCATGTGGAAATGTGACAGACTGGCTAAAATCGGTCTTATGAAGCAAAATTTGAAATGGTATTTTTACATTGGATAAAAGTAAAGACTCAGAGCTACAAAAGGGTATATCATACACTACAGTTGAGGAACAATGGGAAAGTAATTTTGCTTTGAAACTTGATAAACTTGTAAACTCACTTTTGAGAGAGTCTTAGAATGTTTTGGTACTACTACAGGAAGCGCCCATCTTCGTCTACACTCATTCAGCATCGCTCACACCCTTTTAGCCCCATCCATATCTTTAAGGGTTGATCCGAGCGTTCTGTACTAACAGCAGTCAAGCACCAAAGCTAACTTGCTAGCTACTTCCAGACACAAATGAGAGAACAGCTCACTGAACATTACTCACCCTAGCAGAGCTAGTTAGGCTGTTATGTTATCCAGAGCATTGGTGACTGCAACTGTGCTGTCAGATTGTCCATTCGTAAATTCAGAGTATTTCACTCTCGGAGCGTTAAGAGTGCACAGTGGACGCTCTGCCCGATGAGTAGGGTTGCGCTGCACGTTCTGACCTCACAATGACAGTCAAGCACCCAAGCTAACTGGCTAACATTGGCTAGTTTTCTAGCTACTTCCAGACACATAATGAGAGAACACCCCACTCTGACCATTTCACTTGCCCTTGCAGAGCTGGTTAGGCTGTTTTCATGTTATCCAGAGAGTTGGTGACTGTAACTGTGCTGCTGGCAACAATTTAATAAAACAATTTGCCAATGTTTACTGACACTGACCATATTCAATGGGTGTTGAGCATTCGTAAATTCATCAGTTATTCTGTGCTCTGGCACACTCAGACGAGTCTTTTGTTATGACATGTAGCTTGGTAAACAATGAACCATAATACCAACTCATGACATTACTACCCTTCGTGAATCTGCAGCTAGCTAACATTAGACTATAGCTAGTCAAACAATTGGCTCTGAGATATGAATAATAAGATCATACACGTAACGTTAGCTAGCGAGCCAGCCAGCTAATGTTAGCTAGCTCACAGTACACTTTAACTTGAAATAAAACAATTTTCTGTAAAAATTAGATACATGTAATATCTGACAATGTAACTAGCTATACTATCTTACCCGAATACATCATGGATGGACGCGTCTCCTGTCGGATGCCATGGTTGCCCTTAGTTTGAAGATGTAATCCGGAGACAGGTGTTTTTCTCCATCTCCTTAGCTATCATACTCAAATTCCACTGATTTCAAAACTTGGTCCCCCAGAAAGTGGAGAGCATACACGTAACGTTAGCTAGTGAGCCTGCCAGCTAACGTCAGCTGGCTAACCGTACACTTTAACTTGACATTAGGCTTATGCAGTTTTACTACACAATAAAAATAAATAAAAGCCATGTTAGACAGGATTACCTAGACATACCGACCAGCTCAAATAGACAGAAGCGGGCTATGTGGCAGACCAATCCAAACTCATCTCTCAGCATGTCAAGCCCACTCATTATCTCAGCCAATCATGGCTAGCGAGAAGATTGCTATTTTTGTCTGTGGCTAACCCAACTAGACAAAATACATAGGCCCTTAAGTTGTCTCCTCGAATGCTATGTGATCTACCATTACCTGGTAGAAATTATTAAATTAAATTAATCATGTAGGTCTTATAACTTATTCCATTTTACAGGTCTTTTTTGGGGGCTCATGTCTCTTTATATTCATTTAGCCAAGGGGCTATGTAGCTTATTTTCTGTCATGTTTGGAGTTGTAGTTCTCTTATGCCAACACTTTAATTTGTATTTACAGTTGAGTTGCCCTGATGGTGTCAATATACAGTAACTTTAAAACTAACTAATGACATGTTGCATGTCTACCTTGTTACCTTGCAGATGAGGAGGACACATGAAAACAGCAGGCTAGTGAAGCACTTGACAGCAGATGTCAAGGGTAGCCAGTTTGCTCTGTTCTGTGAAGGGAGTAGTACACGGTGTTGTACGAGATCTTCAGTTTCTTGGCCATTTCTCTCATGGAATAGCCTTAATTTCTCAGAACAAGAATAGACAGACGAGTTTCAGAAGAAAGGTCTTTGTTTCTGGCCATTTTGAGCCTGTAATTGAACCCACAAATGCTGATGCTCCAGATACTCAACGAGTCTAAAGAAGGCCAGTTTCATTGCTCCTTTAATCAGAACAACAGTTTTCAGCTGGGCCAAAAGGGTTTTCTAATGATCAATTAGCCTTTTAAAATTATATACTTGGATTAGCTAAGACAATTTGCCATTGGAACACAGGAGTGATGGTTGCTGATAATGGGCCTCTGTCCACCTATGTAGATATAAACATCAGTCGTTTCCAGCTACAATAGTAATTTACAATGTCTACTCTGTATTTCTGATCAATTTGATATTTTTTATTGGACAAAAAATGTGTTTTTCTTTCATTTCCAAGCAACCCCAAACTTGAACGGTAGTGTATGTATTCCAGAATAGAGAGTAGAAAGTGTTCCAGAGTAGAGAGATCCACAGTATAATCTTAGAAAAAAGGGTTCCATCCGCATTCTTTGGCTGTCCCCATAGGATAAACCTTTTTGTTTCCAGGTAGAACATTTATTCTAAGAGTGTAGCTACTGTAATTGAGTACTGGCAGTGTCTGCTGTGGCAGATGGGAAGGTGCAAGTTACCTGAAAATGATCTAATCTCTCAATGTTCTAATTTTACAATGTTGTTCTCAAAGTGTACAAAATTCATGTGTTCAGCTACTGAAATTTCTTCTATTTTTTGCCAGTAGAGGATGACCCCGGACCCCTCTACTGGCTTTGGGCTGAGCCCCGAATCCTGTAAACGCTCTGATATGAGACATGCTGCACGCACGCACGCACGCACGCACGCACACACGCACACACGCACACACACACGCACACACACACACACACACACACACACACACACACACACACACACACACACACACACACACACACACACACACACACACACACACACACACACACATGCAATGCTGTGATGGATTCACTCTGTTCTGCATTCTCCTACACCAAAAGGCTCTTATAGTTAGTGTGGTTGGGTCACTCTACTGTATCTTTGTAAAACAAATCCACAGATCGACTTAGACCTCTGAAGTTGTTCAGCTTTAGGTTTGTTGAGGAAATGCACACAGAGGGGATCTGAATGTGTACCACAGAGCTGACGTGAATAATGCAACAGCAAATGCCTGTTGACATCTCATTAATTGATAGCATCCAACTACCATGCTATCCACCACCATGCCTGGATAAATGAACAGGTCCACACATTTTATCTCTCATGACAGCAAAATAATATTATACCTATTATGACAGCAAAATAACTAAATAGTATTCTCTATTACATTCCAGCAATTACTATTGATTAATTTATCCAAACCAAAATGTGGCATTTTTGCTTTGGGTGCTGGAAATGGTCAATTATATATTTATCTTATTACATTGTCCGATATCTCTGGCAGGAAATACCTGCATTGTGGTGAAATATTCATTCCTGCGTGCTTGGCTATGGGAAACAAATCCAATGTTGTGGTCAGAGTCGCGATGGAGGCTATGCTGTGGATTCATGGCTTTGTTTAGAACTTTTGGAAATGTAGGTATCCAACGGCTACACAGTTCTTCAATAAAGAGGATTATCTTGCAGCAGTAAATGTGTTTTATTATTATGCGAAACACAATTACGTATATGGCCTTCAGCAATTCAGGCTTAATCAAAATGAAGATGGCCATGATATGAGACTATAGAAAAGAGAGAGGACTGTCAATGTGAGAGAAAATACCTTACTACATAATTGTCCAGAGTGAGAGAAATTTGATTGGCAATCAGTATCTCTCTACTCCATTGCTCTAGCCCCTGGGTATTTACTACTTTCTCTATCCTTGATGTTAGATGGTAATACTCATCTAGTCATCGTACAGGTGCGGGAGAGTGAGCAGCCATACAGTCACACAGGACCGTGTCAGGATCACTGGAGACTGAGGAGATTGGTCCTGGAGCCACCGTGAGCCGGAGCCAAGGCACTGGCAGTGGCAGCAGCTGGACATAGTGTCACATTCTTTTCCAGACCATTCCACTCAAGTAAATGTTTCGTAGCGTGTCCCATCTGTTCCATCTTACAAGTTTGTGTATCGGTGGTGCTGACATTACACTGCTCTTTACTATTCTTGCTTTCTTTGGTTTCTGTGTGTGGATTGGGATGTTATGGGATGTTTTCTTCCATATCGTGATCTTGCTCCTTGGAATTAGAATAGACAGATGTCAACTAGAGCGTTTTCTTGTTGTTGTTGTCCCGACACCAAAATGGAGATAGTAAAATAGTGGTGCCTTGTGCAGTACCACAAGTTAAAAAGCTATTAACACTGTTGAACGAGAAAGAGAGAGAGGGTAGAGAGTGACATACTCTGTGGGGGTATCAGGGGGAGTCCAAAGTGGAGTCAGAAAGGTGATATCATGTACCTGGCGGTTCCATCCTCTTGGCAATAACAATCTGTCAGGAAAACTGCTTGGCTATTCATGCCGTCTAGTCCATCCCACATCTGAATACATGCAAGCGTGAATACATACATCACTTATCTCCTTGTGAGATGTGCGAGGTCTAGATAAGTGTTCAACTCACAGCTGGTCTTCAGAGATAAGCCTGAAATCAAAACACGTGTAAACTGTTTTTTAAAATTAGAACAGCAAGCTGGGGTGAAACTTCTTTTGGGAATGTATTTTTGGTGCTAGCCTGGTCAGAGGATGTTATTACAGAGTTGTGTTCTTCTAAGTCCCAGTGATGTCGTTAAGGAGAGGTGACAAACTGTTTTAGAGCTCATTTAAAAAAAACTTACATAAAAACCAGATGGGAGGCTGCTGTGCCATGAGTGAGATTACTTACTAAATCAAGCATCTACCGTAAGTAATGTCTCCACCTGTGATTAGTCCTAGGCAATGTGAATACTTTACATTTCCATCCTCTCTTATCTCTGTCAGTCTGCCAGTTGAAATTCAACTCTGTACCCCGAGGCCTGTCCATTTCTTCAGACCAACTGGCTATCTGCTGTAACTGAGAGCCCTGCACATTTCCCAACACATTTACATTGCACACTTTCCCTCTACCCCTCCTTCCTCTCCTTTCAGTAGACAGAGAGAAAGGGAGTCTCTAGAGGGTTGGTTTCCTGGCCTCCATGTCGCCATGACATGCTGTTGTCCTGTGGCCCTCATCATATCAAGTAGCCTGCTGTCACCTTCTCTCATTCTATATTCACCTCATTACCTCACATTAGTCCTTATGTTTACAGTAATTAATCACATGTGAGATCTGATGGTATGCATTTTCTCATTATATATTTGCTCTATATTCATGAGTATACATTTGTATGAAGGAACATAGAATTTTCTATATTTATCCTATGTTTACCTAATATCTTTAAAGATTAAATGCTGTGGCATAACTCATCTTAAACCGCATCTTTAGATATGTTTCTTGTCATTGTTTTATGAAATCATGTTGGAGAGATGAAATCAGATGTTATTGATAGGGTGAAATGTCTTGTTGCAATTTTCATGTGCTTTTTTTATAGCCACCCAACAAAATAAATTGCTAAATGAATAAATCAAATACTCCCTATTTTCTGTGCCACTCAATATGTATTGCCAGGGACAGGCGGTTATACAGTGGCCCCTGCTATAAATCTGCTGACATAAGAGCAATATAAATCAAATGCATTATTGCGCCTCAATGCCCAAGGCTCCAGCTCCCCTGAATTTTCTCATTCACTTCCCAGACAGAGCTGGAGGAGGATTTTTCACATTCCAAGATGATAAGAATGGACAGAACAAAAGGCTGCCCTGCTTAGGAGGAGAAAAATTGCCTTTTTATCAGCTGCAAATTGTTGGGGAGACTGCATTTGGGGACTATAAATGGAGTTGGTCTATAGTACAGCCAGTGTGGCACCATGGGAGAAAATAAGGTTCAACATCCGGCCGTTGATATCTTGTGTATGTGGCCGCCACTTGCTCGTTGAGGCTATACACCTTCTCCCAAAGCCTGTGTATGCTTTTGGAAAAAGTAGCCTTGTGTCTATAGACTATTTACAGTTTTACTTTCAGCATTTCTGTCCCTCAGAAGGATTAGCCAAACAACATTTATTATTAGTGGTGTCGAAGTCCACAGATACATCTCTAGTGCTCCTCATAAATAAGTAAAGCTATCTGTAAATATTAGCCAAACTCTTTAACAAATTCTGACGTAAAGCATTCAAGGGAAATGGAAATGATGCATAAATGCTTAAAATAAGACACTGGTAGCAGCATAGAGACCCACTGGTTAGTATACTGTTGTGAGTCATGCTTTATTCTCAGTCATGTATAGAACCAAATGAAATGTAACCTTGTCCATCAACATGACTTGGGTGCAACAGCAAAGGAAGACCATGAAGCCAAGGCCATGTGCAATGTGTTTCCCCTCCCCAGGTGATTGTTATGTGACTGTCTCTGCCCAACAACAGCAGATAGAGCAAACGGTCAACCTTCCACTGAAGAGCTCTGGTCTGCGTTGGACTAGGAACCGGAAGGTTGCAAGTTCAAACCCCCGAGCTGACAAGGTACAAATCTGTCGTTCTGCCCCTGAACAGGCAGTTAACCCACTGTTCCTAGGCCGTCATTGAAAATAAGAATTTGTTCTTAACTGACTTGCCTAGTTAAATAAAGGTAAAATAAATAACACATTTGTTGTCTATTTGATATCTCATGATGACAGTGAATATCCTTTACTGTGGGTGTGTTGTTTTTCTTTTCTCAAATTATCCTCCTACTTACTATTGTATATAAAGCACTTGTTTGTCTTTGTTGTGACTCGGCCTCTGTATGTCGTCATGTTAGCACATATGCAACATAGTTAAAGCCTGTATGTTATTTGCCTCCTTCCTTCCCTGCCTGAGCAGGATTTCATTATCTCTGCAGCTCCGCTTCGTTCAGGGCATCAGCATGTAACCAACTGTGACCCCAGTGTACACTACCCACATGATGGCCTTTCAGATAACTGAAAACGGTTTCACTTCTCCTGCAGATAACAGCACAACTGCTAGGAAATAAAGTGTGGAGGCTTGAAGAGCACGCCGCTTGATTCAGGGAAAGGCGAGGTCAAGATGAAGATAAGACCACCATGGCAGGCACACAGCTGTGGGGGTGGTGCTCGCTGGAGTTGGGGAGAAATGGCTGAAGATGGAAGATAATGCCACCACTGTGTTGGTAGTGGGGCAGACATATAGTAATACTCATCACTCACAACTGGTCATCTTGGTGCTTTTTCTGGTACGGTGTGAACTGGTGTTTCTGGTGTGAACATAACACAGTACTTCTGTAAGGACCGACGCTGGAGTCGGGAAGCAGATACGGGGAGTCAAACATTTAATGAGGAACAGACAAGGGACAAGACAGAAACAGCGTCAGCACACGGGTAACAAAATAACATACTGTTAATCCGGAAGCTGGGAACAGAGCTGGGGGACAGACAGATATAGGGAAGGAAATAACAGGTGATTGAGTCCAGGTGAGTCCAAATGATCGCTGATGCGCATGACGAGGGAAGCAGGTGTGTGTAATGATGGTGACAGCAGTGCGTAATGCTGAGGAGCCCAGCAGTTTTGAGGTCTTGAGTTTCTATACATTTCTATACTGAGGTGGTACAGATGTAAAGTGAGAGCAGCGCAGTGTAGGTGTGTCTGTTAGGGTGACATTTGACAGGCCATTTAGATCTGGATGACAGCGTGATCTATTCCATCCCTCAGAGGGTGATTAGGACGAGCAAAAACCCCTGGTCCATCTGACAACCATCATAGACACCATATTTAATTTGAACCTGACTGTCCCCAGGAGATTTATACCTTGATGGGGAAAGATTGAAAGGGAAAGATGTATGTTTCACATGGTGATGGAAATGTGAACAGTGTCTTAGTTGAGTTGTATTCACGCAAATGCTTTGTTTGGCTTACATGTTTTTTTTTTCAATACTCGATAACTCTGCATCATATTATGTCTGAATGTTCCTACCATAATATCACTGCTGTGTAGCCTGAAGTAAAAACAATATGGATCAATATGTTCTGCGACCTATATTGGAAAGCTATGCTCAGTGAGACGCCTGCAACTCAGAGTAAAAACCCCTGCCAAACAAATATTCTTATAACTTATGCACATCATTAACACCAACTTTGCACTATACACATGGTGATACACATAATATATAAGTAATAACGCGACACATGGCTTTTGTTTCTTATATCCCATCCATAACTTTGTCGCAGAAATGCACAATTACATTCTTGACATTTGTTTCAATTGTTTCTCTATGTTGAGTCAACGCAACACAGTAACTGGTATCATCTAACTTTATAATTTAACTAATATCATACAAACAATCAATGTTCTAGGTAATGTTTTCTGTTTACCTCCGTGTCTCCACAGTTACCGCTCCCATGTCTGCAGCATGGAAACCAGCTGTGTTCTGGTAATGGTCTCTTCGGTGGGGTTTTAGGGCGGACTACAACCTGAAAAGGTGTATTGCTGCCCACTACTGGATGTAGAAAACTAAAAAGGTGAGAAATCCAAAAATGGAAAGGGAAAAACTAAAACGTTCAACTCCCTCTAACATCTGAAAAACATAATAGAAAACAAAAAAGTAATCCTCAAATTCACTCAGAGCCCTACACAGTGCGGGGACCTGAGAGGACGGAACTGCTCCAGCCAGTATTCCGTGCAGCTTCTCGCCTGTCTCATCCTTCAATCCCAAGTTGCGTTCAGCTGCAGATATGATATCAATCTTTCTTGATTTCTTATTCACTCCGGCGGTGCAGTTTATCACCATAGCAATCACTACGACTCCGAGGGTTTCTGGATCCTGCACCTGGCGAACCTAGACTGCGGTGGTAACCATGGTGACCGACATACTTTCTTTTACGCTTTTCACTGCCTCAGCATAAGAGACAGCTCTAACCTTGGCGATCTCTGCCTCCTTCACCCTAAGAGGGCACTCATGCACATTCCCCACCACAATTCCAACATTCGTTTTCCTCTTCTATCTTAGTAAAATGATCACTTATGTCCAGTTTCCTACAAACACTTGACCAAACACTTTGCAGTTTATTCATTGTAATTCCCTGAGAACAAATGCTCTCACAGGATAATTCACATAACCCATCTTGACGTGTGTAGAGAGAAACTGTTGTTCAAAAAACAGTTGACCCGACACACTTTACTCCTTTCTTTCATTCACCATACGAGACAACCGATGAAAACCAACTACTCCAGGAATTTCCCTCTTCATCATCTCAACCGCAACCTCCCGAGAGACTCCAGAAATCACTCTCTTAATAGGTGCCCTTCCCCTGAAAATGTAAGCAAGACACCTCTTTCTCCTTCATTCTGGACATACAGTATGTGTTCTCTTTTTGCAGTTCCAACACACAGAAAATCGAAACAATTCCACTTCTGGCCACCCTCACGGACTCGGCAGGACCCAATGCTTTCTTTTCCATCTTTGAAATGGATCCCCCAGGTACGTCTTCTTATCAGTAAACCGCACTCCCACTACAAACAGAAGCAGTAAGCTTACTAATCGACTAATTTTCCACTGTAATTGTAGCTCTCTTTATCCAACCTTTAATGACAGTACTCCATCCAGTATTCGTATACATTTCTTCACTCTCATCTTTGCTAGAGCCATCAGACTCAAATTCAACCTCTGCTTCCGCCATTTTTGGTGAAGGAGGTCCGACCGGAATTCCGTTCTTAAAGTATGGTTCCGGTGGGACATTGGAAACTGCCATCCCTCTGTTAATCGCGGGGGAACTCTTGTGTTGAAATAGCAAAGCACCTGTCATACATTGATACTGTGTACTGTTAATGCTAAAATAACTTTATGTGTTTAAAATCTGGAAAGAAGTACTGTAGGTGCTCAACCAACATGAGTAGAGGTGTAACCTAAAAATGTGTAGACATCATTGGACAGGAAAACGCTCGCTCACCATTAAAAATACGTAGTTTTATACATTTTTTAAACTTGTCACATGTAAAATACTGAGTCACTAGTCTATGCTAAAGTTAAGAAGGATATTCTAGAAAAATACAGTATCAACCCAAACATAATTTCTGCTCCCTGGAGATAGAGACAGAGGGGATGCCCAAGGAGCTCTATGTCCATTTGAAGGACATTTATTGGAAGTGGGTGCAGCCCGCTATCAAGTTTATCCTCTGTGTACATTGACTTCAATACAAAACCTAGGAGGCTCATGGTTCTCACCCTCTTCCATAGAATTACACAGTAATTATAACAACTTCCAGAGGATGTCCTCCAACCTATCAGCGCCAGGGTAGCCTAGTGGTTAGAGCGTTGGACTAGTAACCGAAAGGTTGCAAGTTCAAATCCTGAGCTGACAAGGTACAAATCTGTCATTTTGCCCCTGAACAGGCAGTTAACCCACTGTTCCTAGGCTGTCATTGAAAATAAGAATTTGTTCTTTAACTGACTTAACTAGTTAAATAAAGAAAAAATGAACTGACATGTTGTCCACCGGATCAGAGAATGAATCTGGTACTGAAAGCAAAAGCTACAGCTAGCTAGCACTGCAGTGCATACCATGTGGTAAGTAGTTGACTCAAAGAAAGAGAAAGACAATAGTTGAACAGTTTTGAACAAATTCATTTCTTCCAAAATTAAGGAAAAGCGAGAGAGAGAGATATTTTGTAGTATACATTTTTTCACTTTCACTTACTTAGCTAGCATATGAATCTAGCTGGTTTAGCCCACTCAAACACCTGGCTCAAACAGAGAGGGATGCAAAAAGGTTAGCTGGCTGGTTATGGCTATGAGAGGAGGGCACGTAGATAGATGCGAGAAAGAATGATATATTCAACGAGCTGTTTGTATATGGCTGCTATGAAAGTGAACTGTGTTTGTCTGTGATCAGGGGTGTATTCGTTGAGCCGATTCTTTTGGGTTAATGAACACACTCTAGATCAGCTAGATGCAGGCAAGAGTGTGCAAGTTGTTATTGAATGTGTCACTGTCTGTCACCTTGATTACAAACAATTATCTCGACCAGTGCACAACTACTTTGTAAATGTTCATTCATAGGCTAGGTTGTAGCAACCTCATGATGGGTACAGGGAAAATGTTAGCGTCATGTAGTAGCCTAAACCTATGAATGTTACATTTATCTGGGTGAATGGAGTAGGAATTTTATTATTTTTTATTATTTCACCTTTATTTAAACAGGTAGGCTAGTTGAGAACAAATTCTCATTTGCAACTGCGACCTGGCCAAGATAAAGCAAAGCAGTTCGACACATACAACAACACAGAGTTACACATGGAATAAACAAACATTACAATCAATAATACAGTAGAAACATCTATATACAACATGTGCAAATGAGGTAGGATAAGAGAGGTAAGGCAATAAATAGGCCATGGTTCCGAAGTAATTACAAAATAGCAATTAAACACTGGAGTGGTAGAATGTACAGAAGATGAATGTGCAAGTAGAGATACTGGGGTGCAAAGGAGCAAGATAAATAAATAAATACAGTATGGGGATGAGGTAGATTGGATGGGCTATTTACAGATGAGCTATGTACAGGTGCATTGATCTGTGAGCTGCTCTAACAGCTGGTCCTTAAAGCTAGTGAGGGAGGTCTCCAGCTTTAGTGACTTTTGCAGTTAGTTCCAGTCATTGACAGCAGAGAACTGGAAGGAGAGATGGCCAAAGGAAGAATTGGCTTTGGGGGTGACCAGTGAGATATACCTGCTGGAACACGTGCTACGGGTGGGTGCTGCTATGGTGACCAGTGAGCTGAGATAAGGCGGGGCTTTACCTAGTGGAGACTTGTAGATGACCTGGAGCAAGTGGGTTTGGCGACGAGTATGAAGCGAGGGCCAGCCAACGAGAGTGTACAGGTCGCAGTGGTGGGTAGTATATGGGGCTTTGGTGACAAAACAGATGGCACTGTGATAGACTGCATCTAATTTGTTGAGTAGAGTGTTGGAGGCTATTGTGTAAATGACATCCCGGAATTCGAGGATCGGTAGGATGGTCCGTTTTATGAGGGTATGTTTGGCAGCATGAGTGAAGGATGCTTTGTTGTGAAATAGGATGCCGATTCTAGATTTAATTTTGGATTGGAGATGTTTAATGTGAGTCTGGAAGGAGAGTTAAAACCTCTTAGAGCTCCCCCTACTTTGTGCAATTTCCACCTGAAGACATACCCAAATCTAATAGCCTGTAGCTCAGGCACAGAACCAAGGATATGCATAAAACACTCTGAAGTTTGTGTAAATGTGAATTAAATGTAGGATAATATAACACAATAGATCTGGCTTAGATAAAACAATGGAAAAAACCATAATTTTTTTTTTATATCATCATCTTTAAAATGAACAAGATAAAACAAACATTCAGATAGGATGATGGGGACAATTTCAGTGTAAAATATAAGAGGGCAACAGTACTTGTGCAAAGTTTCAGAATGATAACTTCCAAAATGAGTGTGCTACATGACATTTATCATGAAGTCACCCAGGTGTCCCACACAAGTAGCCCAAATGTAAAATTGGCCAAGTGGCCAAATTGGTGAAGGTATACATTTTGAAACAAATCACTGTATACAAAATACCAAAATGGTATTCTAACACATTCCCCCCTAATTATTGATTTAAAAAAATATGAAAAAATATATATTAATTTACAAAATAACATGGGTAACTATTTACACACTTTCAATATTTGGAAGACCATCAGTCCTCTTTCAAATCAAATGTATTTCTATAGCCCCAGCCTAAAACCCCAAACAGTAAGCAATGCAGGTGTAGAAGCACGGTGGCTAGGAAAAACTAACTAGAAAGGCAAAAACCTATGAAGAAACCTAGAGAGGAACCAGGCTATGAGGGGTGGCCAGTCCTCTTCTGGCTGTGCCGGGTGGAGATCACAGTGGTTGTAGAGGGTGCAACAGGACAGCACCTCAAGAGTAAAAATGAACAGTTTAGGGTTCCATAGCTGCAGGCAGAACAGTTGAAACTGGAACAGCAGCAAGGCCAGGTGGACTGGGGACAGCAAGGAGTCATCATGCCAGGTAGTCCTGACGCATGGTCCTAGGGCTCAGGTCCTCCGAGAGAGAGAAAGAGAGAATTAGAGAGAGCATACTTAAATTCACACAGGACACTGGATAAGACTCCCATTCGGATCAGTGTCACTGTGAAAGAAAATGTTCAGTTAGAATAGTTTCACATATGAGCTCTTGACCTATTGCCGTTTACCTCAGCTCATTGGCTATCTATCCAGCTAGATTTCAAGACGATCAGTGGTCATTGGGTTAAAAGACAGTCAATCAATGAAACAGCGGACAAATCATTGGTGCACAATGATGTCATGACTTGTTGTCTTCAAATCGGTTTCTTTCAGTCAATACGTCCCGTGAAATGGCCCATCACGTTTGATTGTGTTACAAACAAACCAGTTGATTACAGTGAAACCAAACATGACTGGAAAAGTCACGTTCTGTGTGGGTTATTTACCTGGAATGTGTCGTCGAAAATGGAATGAGACGGAATTCACGACACAAGCGATTCACAAAATGTTTCGTGTTAGGCTATAAAAACGGATTTGATCAAACAAAAGATCATTAATTTTGTCACAATGAGCATTGGAATTGCAAACAGACGAAGATGATCAAAGGTAAACTATTTATTTTAATGCAGTTTGTGATTATGTTACGCCAGTGCTGGTTAAAATAGTTGTTTTTTATGGGGCTCTATGCTCAGATAATCGCATCGTAATCTTTCGCAGTAAATCCTTTTTTAAATCTGACAACGCAGTTGGATTAGCAAGATGCTAGGCTTTCGATACATGTTGTATTTTCATGAATGTTTAATATGACTATTTATGTAGCGATCACCGTATGTTGTGGAATTTCAGCCCGCTAGCGGGTTCCGTGCGCAGAGAGGTTAACAGTCTAACCAGACACCTTGGTATTTGTAGTTTTCAACATTTTCTATGTCAGAACCATCCAGAGTAGTGATGCTGGACAGGCGGGCAGGTGCGGGCAGTGATCGGTTGAAGAGCATGCATTTAGTTTTACTTGCATTTAAGAGCAGTTGGAGGCCACGGAAGGAGTGTTGTATGGCATTGAAGCTCATCTGGAGGTTAGTTAACACAGTGTCCAAAGAAGGGCCAGAGGTTTAACAGAATGGTGTAGTCTGCGTAGAGGTGGATCAAAGAATCACCAGCAGCAAGAGCGATCATTGATGTATACAGAGAAGAAAGTCGGCCCGAGAATTGAACCCTGTGGCACCCCCATAGAGACTGCCAGAGGTGCGGATAACAGGCCCTCCGATTTGACATACTGAACTCTATCAGAGAAGTAGTTGGTGAACCAGGCGAGGCAATCATTTGAGAAACCAAGGCAGTTGAGGCTGCCAATAAGAATGTTGTGATTGACAGAGTCGAAAGCCTTTGCCAGGTCGATGAATACGGCTGCACAGTAATGTCTCTTATCAATGGTGGTTATGATATAGTTTAGGACCTTGAGCGTGGCTGAGGTGCACCCATGACCAGCTCTGAAACCAGATTGCATAGCGGAGAAGGTGCGGTGGGATTCGAAATGGTCGGTAATCTGTTTGTTAACTTGGCTTTCGAAGACCTTAGAAAGGTAGGGTAGAATAGAAGTAGGTCTGTAGCAGTTTGGGTCTAGAGTCTCTCCCCTTTGAAGAGGGGGATGACCGCAGCAGCTTTCCAATCTATGGGAATCTCAGACTATACAAAAGAGAGGTTGAACGGGCTAGTAATTTTAGAAAGAGAGTCCAGATTGTCTAGCCCGGCTGATTTGTAGGGGTCCAGATTTTGCAGCTCTTTCAGAACATCAGCTATCTACTGAATATAAGAGCAGCGTCAACTCACCATCAGTACGACCAAGAATAGGACTTTCCCGGAGCGGATCCTGTGTTCTGCCTTCCACCCAGGACAACGGAATGGATCCCAGCCTGCGACCCAAAACAACAACGTCGTAAAAGAGGCAAACGAAGCGGTCTTCTGGTCAGGCTCCGGAGACGGGCACATCACTCGCCACTCCCTAGTATTCTACTCGCCAATGTCCAGTCTCTTGACAACAAGGTTGATGAAATCCGAGCAAGGGTAGCATTCCAGAGGGACATCAGGGACTGTAACATTCTTTGCTTCACGGAAACATGGCTCACTGGAGAGACGCTATCGGAGTCAGTGCAGCCAGCTGGTTTCTCCACACATCGCGCCGACAGAAACTTTCTGGTAAGAAGAGGGGCGGGGGCGTATGCTTTATGGTTAACGAGACGTGGTGTGGTCACAACAACATACAGGAACTCAAGTCCTTCTGTTCACCTGATTTAGAATTCCTCACAATCAAATGTCGACCGCATTATCTACCAAGGGAATTCTCTTCGATTATAATCACATCCGTATATATTCCCCCCCAAGCAGACACATCGATGGCTCTGAACAAACTTTATTTGACTCTTTGCAAACTGGAATCCACATATCCTGAGGCTGCATTCATTGTAGCTGGGGATTTTAACAAGGCTAATCTGAAAACAAGACTCCCTAAATTGTATCAGCATATCGATTGCGCAACCAGGGCTGGTAAAACCTTGGATCATTGCTATTCTAACTTCAGCGATGCATATAAGGCCCTGCCCCGCCCTCCTTTCGGAAAAGCTGACCACGACTCCATTTTGTTGCTCCCTGCCTACAGACAAAAGCTAAAACAAGAAGCTCCCACGCTGAGGTCTGTTCAACGCTGGTCCGACCAATCTGATTCCACGCTCCAAGACTGCTTCCATCACGTGGACTGGGATATGTTTCGTATTGCGTCAAACAACAACATTGATGAATACGCTGATTCGGTGAGCGAGTTCATTAGAACGTGCGTTGAAGATGTTGTTCCCATAGCAACGATTAAAACATTCCCAAACCAGAAACCGTGGATTGATGGCAGCATTCGCGTGAAACTGAAAGTGCAAACCACTGCTTTTAATCAGGGCAAGGTGACCGGAAACATGACCGAATACAAACAGTGTAGCTATTCCCTCCGCAAGGCAATCAAACAAGCTAAGCGTCAGTATAGAGACAAAGTAGAATCTCAATTCAACGGCTCAGACACAAGAGGTATGTGGCAGGGTCTACAGTCAATCACGGATTACAAAAAGAAAACCAGCCCAGTCACGGACCAGGATGCCAGGCTGCCTTCACTGCAGCGAGGTGAGTAAAACATTTAAACGTGTTAACCCTCGCAAGGCTGCAGGCCCAGACGACATCCCCAGCCGCGCCCTCAGAGCATGCGCAGACCAGCTGGCTGGTGTGTTTACGGACATATTCAATCAATCCCTATCCCAGTCTGCTGTTCCCACATGCTTCAAGAGGGCCACCATTGTTCCTGTTCTCAAGAAAGCTAAGGTAACTGAGCTAAACGAGCTAAACGACTACTGCCCCGTAGCACAATCGACTACTGCCCCGTAGCATGCTCACAATCCTGTCGGGCTGTATCACCGCCTGGTACGGCAACTGCTCCGCCCACAACCGTAAGGCTCTCCAGAGGGTAGTGAGGTCTGCACAACGCATCACCGGGGGCAAACTACCTGCCCTCCAGGACACCTACACCACCCAATGTCACAGGAAGGCCATAAAGATCATCAAGGACAACAACCACCCAAGCCACTGCCTGTTCACCCCGCTATCGTCCAGAAGGCGAGGTCAGTACAGGTGCATCAAAGCTGGGACCGAGAGACTGAAAAACAGCTTCTATCTCAAGGCAATCAGACTGTTAAACAGCCACCACTAACATTGAGTGGCTGCTGCCAACACACTGACTCAACTCCAGCCACTTTAATAATGGGAATTGATGGGAATTGATGTAAAATATATCACTAGCCACTTTAAACAATGCTACTTAATATAATGTTTACATATCCTACATTATTTATCTCATATGTATACGTATATACTGTACTCTATATCATCTACTGCATCTTTATGTAATACATGTATCACTAGCCACTTTAAAACCTGTTGAGCATGTTGAGTCCCAATTGGGAACCAGCCCTCCCACCGTCAGCTGGAATGTGGCGCATGGAACGCAAAAAATATCCAATAGCTAAGTCCAATAGCTCAAATGAAAGATAAACAACTTGTTTATCTAGCCAGCAAGTCAGATTTCTAAAATGTTTTACGGCGAAAACATAGCACATATTTATGTCAAACCACCACCGAAGACACACCGAAGACCAAGCTAATTTCCATAGCCAAATTCCACAAAATATGCAATCACCAAACGCAGGATTAAAATTAAAATAATTGCACTAACCTTTTGAAATCTTCATCAGATGACAGTAATATAACATGTTACACAGTACATTTTTTTTTCAATAATATGCTATATATATCCATGAATCTGTTTACAATGACGGCATGTTCAAAAAAATGCTACTCAAATGTCCGGAGAAATGACGATAGCTCCGCCATATGCCGTCAGCTAACATGGAATACACAACATAAACTTAGACTAAATATGCATGTTCTACATATGTATAGAAAGATACACTTCTTCTAAATGCAATCGCTGTGTTACTTTTATTTTTAACGTTACAGATTTCGTTCACTAGGCTATAATATGAGTCGGCGCTCAGGAATTAGCATTTTGGCTCCTCTACTTTGGAGTCCACAGAAACCCATAATAAACACATAAATATTCCCTTACCTTTGCTGTTCTTCCATCAGTAGACCTGGAAGGGTTTATACTTACCAAAAACGGCTTTAGTTTGGAAGTCTGTGTCTTTCGGTGATCAAACACGACACATTTCGGTTGAAATGCAGCCAAAAGTCAAGTGGGTGCGCACCAAAACGTCGAAATTACATATTATATGTCGACTAAACTTGTAAAACTATGTTCAGAACACAGCATTAGCATGTTATCTAGCTTCACAGCAATTCTCAGGACGAAGAGAAACACACGAGTCGTTTAATCAATCTTGGAACAAAGACAGAGCGCGCATGAGAGTAGCCTGTTTTCTCGCGTGACCGCAAGGTTTCGGCCCGCCAAAACCCTCGTGAGCGCGATTCTCGCAATGAGAAGCCCCATTGAAAGCAGACATCGCGCTGAAGAGATAGAAACTGTTCCCAGGACTGTAAGTGCTTGGGAAGGGTGGGGGCGATGACGTCAAAGTTGGGCCAACTTTTATGATGACAAGAGAGAGTTTGGGAGAATGAGTGCCCTGAGAGTTCTGCTTTACATAGAGACATAATTTAAACGGTTTTAGAAGCTTTAGAGTGTTTTCTATTCAATAATAATTTTTATATGCATATATTAGCAATTTTTGACAGATTTTTCTTCTGTTTACTATGGGCACCCAATCACCCCAAAGGGGGCAGCAATCAGCCCTATCCTTAAGAGACTATGCCACTTTGTTTACATACTCATCTCATATGTATATACCGTACTCGATACCATCTACTGCATCTTGCCTATGCCGCTCTGTACCATCACTCATTCATATATCTTTATGTGCATATGATTTATCCCCTTATGTACATATGATTTATCCCTTTGGAATTGTTAGCTAGATTACTCGTTGGTTATTACTGCATTGTAGGAACTAGAAGCACAAGCATTTCGCTACACTCGCATTAACATCTGCTAACCATGTGTATGTGACAAATAAAATTTGATTTGATTTGATTTGATTTGGATTTGGGTGAAGGAGGAATAAAACCCCATAGTATTTGCACCATATCTCAATGTCTCTGGTTGCCTACTTCGTCATCCCTGACACTCTGAAACACATGTTCGCTTAGAGCTAAAACCTACTCAGTTCTATTTTTTATCAGGTCTTGTCAACTGATGACTTCAGAGATACCACTAATAGAATATACAATGTTTTATTTAGATAACTCACACTCCTGTGCACTTTACCCAAGACCACCATCAACCATTTCCTCTTAGTGTGGAGAGAAATATTCATTTGGGGGGGATTAGAGTGTGTTTTTAGAGTTAATCCACGCTCCCATGTGCAATACCGTTTCCTGGCACCAAACCCATGTCTGGCCTATATGGCTCTCTCACATAAGGCCTGTGTTTAGGCAGGCTGGAGAGCTGTGCCCAGCTGTCGGGTCTCACTGGGATTATGGTTAGCGACAAGGTGCTTGTGTAATTACTCAAAGGATACTTGGTGATTATTAATGAAGCTAGATGGTAGGGGAATTTACTATAAAGTCCAAGTGGAAACAATGGGAATGGGGTAACGGGGAACTTCGAAACCATATATCCGTGATCACCTAGGGTCTATAATCCCTGTAGTGATTTAAAAGCTTTTTAATCAAAACGAAAACAATTCATCCAGTTTGTGAGTGGCGTTAAATATAGAGATGTAATGACATCACTCTGTCAAGCTCAGTGAATGTGTTTTTGCTTGATGTGTTTTTGTAGGGCCACATGTTACTTCATTTGTACAGTGTGGGCCTCAACTTTAACAGAAAACATGTGAAATGTAGACCTGCATTCTCATAAAATGTAATGCTAGATTTTAAAAACTATACACATCAAAATACATTAAACGCAGGGTGTCATGTTCAGAAAAGTTTTGTTATTCTTTCTAATTTGAAGTTTATTTCTGTGCCAGAAGTAAATATACTGTACTTGATAGTCATGAATGGGTTTACATTTCACAACCACCCACTTTGGTTAGGCTACTGTATATACAGTACCTGTACTTACACTATACATAAAAACGTATGTGGACACCTCTTCAAATTAGTGGATTCGGTTATTTCAACCAGGTGTATAAAATTGAGCTCACAGCCATGCAATCTCCATAGACAAACAATGGCAGTATAATGGCCTTACTGAAGAGCTCCGAGACTTTCAATGTGGCAGTCATAGGATGCCAACTTTCCAAAAAGTTAGTTCGTCCAATTTCTTCACTGCTAGAGCTGCCCCGGTCAACTGTAATTGCTGTTATTGTAAAGTGGAAATGTTTAGGGGCAACAATGGCTCAGCCACGAAGTGGTAGGCCACACAAGCTCACAGAACGGGACCGTCGAATGCTGAAGCGTGTAGCACATAAAAATAATTTCTCCTCAGTACCAAGTTCGAAACTGCCGCTGGAAGCAATGTCAGCACAAGTACTGTTCATTGGGAGCTTCATGAAATGGGTTTCCACTGTTGAGCAGCCACACACAAGCCTAAGATCATCATGCGCAATGCCAAGCGTCGGCTGGAGTGGTGTGACACTTGCTGCCATTGGACTCTGGAGCAGTGGAAATGCGATCTCCGGAGTTATGAATCATGCTTCACCATCTGGCTGTCGATGGACATATCTGGGTTTGGTGGATGCCAGGAGAACGCTACCTGCCTGAATGCATAGTTTGGTGGAGGAAGAATAATTGTCTGGGGCAGTATTTCATGGTTCGGGCTAGACCCCTTAATTCCAGTGAAGGGAAATCTTAACGCTACAGCATGCAATTACATTCTAGGTGAGTCTGTGCTTCCAGCTTTGTGGCAACAGTTTGGGGAAGGCCTTTTCCTGTTTCGGCATGACAATGGCCCTGTGCAGAAAGCTTTAATAACTCTACCTACATGTACATCTTACCTCGACTAACCGGTGCCCCCGCACATTGACTCGGTACCGGTACCCCCTGTATATAGCCTTGCTATTGTTATTTTACTGCTGCTAATTAATTACTTGTTACTTTTATTTTTTCTTAAAACTGCATTGTTGGTTCAGGGCTTGTAAGTAAGCATTTCACTGTAAGGTCTACACCTGTTGTATTCGGCGCATGTGACAAATACGATTTAATTTGAGGTCTGTACAGAAATGGTTTGTCGAGATTGGTGTGAAAGAACTTGAATGGCCTGCAAAGTGCCCTGGCCTCAACCCCATCGAACACCTTTAGGATGAATTGGAATGCCGACTGCGAGCCAGGCCTAACCACCCAACTTCAATGCCGACATCACTGACGCTCTTGTGGCTGAATGAAAGCAAGTCCCTGCAGTGATATTAAAAAATGGAAAGCCTTCCCAGAAGAGTAAAGGGTGTTACAGTATATCAGCAAAGTGGGGACCAACTCCATATTAATGCCCATGATTTTGGAATGAGATGTTCAACGAGCAGTTGTCCACATACTTTTGGCCATGAAGGGTAGGTCTTAGACTGTACTGTAAATGGACCAACACTGCACTGGATGTGTGACAGTTGAATGGATGGAATTCTACAGACAAAATAAATGGTAACTTCATCAAACACATCTTGTACAGCATGTTAGATTTTTTTTATCCAATTACACTAAGCAAGAATGAAGTATAATGTGAGTCATGTGATGGTTGTGGGACCCATTCAACTTTAGAATTCTATTATCTTGGTTAACCCAGAACTAAAGTCTTGTGTTATTTGTCAGAATCTCAATCAGGTTCTGGGTCCATTTGTGATAAGACAAGAGAGAGAACGAAATTCAAAAGATGCTAACACCCGCAAAAAGGTGATTGGTCCAAAGCACTGGAACTAATACTGCTCGTTATCTCACACTTCGTGTGGATCATGATAAATCTAGGGTACCATTTATGTTTACTTAGCATGTTCAAGTGAGAGAGAAAATCATAAATAACCAACCCGGTATTAGTTCATCAGGGACTTTCTACCACAAGAGAATAAACAATTAAAGATTGTCAAGATGGAGGGAAATATAAAATGTGATTGACAGCTATGGGGTATAAGGATTTAGAAACTTGGAAATAAAGGTTCAACTGCACGTTCAAGGACAAAATAAAGATTATACTGTATGGGAACATTACCTGACATACCAAAAAACAAGATTTGTGTGTCACTACATGACTACTGTGCATTTAGGCTGTTTCTCAACCGTAATGGGAAGATCATGTATATTACTGAGATTTTACGCTGCTGCATAAATAAATATGTAACATATTGTGAACAAAGCAACCTATAATAACCATTTAAGATACAGTATTTTCGGCCAGGGCGACCTTCAGTTCAAATAAATATTTAATGTTCAATGTGTTTCCCTTGCATTTTCAACTCGACCAATAGTTTTGTCACAAAAACTGCGTTAAATAACAAATGGCCTAGTCTGGTCTTGGGACGTGGGCTCTAGCCAACTGCTTGCAGATACAGTGTGGATAAAATAAAATCTAATGTTATTGGTCGCATACACACTGTATTCAGCAGCTGTTATTGCGAGTGTAGTGAAATGCTTGTGAGCCCAGCTCCAACAGTGCAGTGCTCTATAACAATACACAACAATACACACACATCTAAAAGTAAAAGAATGGAATAAAGAAATATAAAAATATTAAGATATATTGAAGCAACATCTCAACACATCAGTTAGGAAGTTAAGGCTTGGTCGCAAATGGGTCTTCCAAATGGACAATGACCCCAAGCATACTTCCAAAGTTGTGGCAAAATGGCTTAAAGACAACAAAGTCAAGGTATTGGAGTGGCCATCACAAAGCCCTGACCTCAATCCTATAGAACATTTGTGGGCAGAAGTGAAAAAGCGTGTGCGAGAAAGGAGGCCTACAAACAGCTCTGTCAGGAGGAATGGGCCAAAATTCAGCCAACTTATTGTGGGAAGTTTGTGGAAGGCTACACGAAATGTTTGACCCATGTTAAACAATTTAAAGGCAATGCTACCAAATGCTAACTGAGAGTATGTAAACTTCTGACCCACTGGGAATGTGATGAAAGAAATAAAAGCTGAAATAAATCATTCTCTCTACTATTATTCTGTCATTTCACATACTTAAAATAAAGTGGTGATCCTAACTGACCTAAAACATGGAATTTGTACTAGGATTAAATGTCAGGAATTCTGAAAAACTAAGTTTAAATGCATTTGGCTAAGGTGTATGTAAACTTCTGACTTCAACTGTAAATGTCCTAACTGACTTGCCAAAACTATAGTTCGTTACAAAGAAATCTGTTGAGTGGTTTAAAAATGAGTTTTAATGACTCCAACATAAGTGTGTAAACTTCCGACCTCAACTGTGTGTATATGTATATATATATATATATATATATATATATATATATATATATATACTGTATATTTATATACGTTTGGACAGTATGTGGACGGAATATGTTGTTTATCTGAGGAATACGTAGAGTGCGGGGTTTTAACCTAGGGCCCCGAGCTTATTGATGAGCTTGGAGAGTACTCTGGTATTGTGAAGTCTGAGCTGTAGTCAATGAACAGCATTCTTACATAGGTGCTACTCTTGTCCAAATGGGATAGGGCAGTGTGCATTGCGATGGCGATTGCATCATCCGTGGATCTATTGGGGCGGTATGCAAATTGCAGTGGACCTAGTGTGTCGGGTAAGGTGGAGGTGATATGATCCTTAACTAGCCTCTCAATGTACTTCATGACGACAGAAGTAAGTACTATGGGTCGATAGTCATTTAGTTCAGCTACCGCCTCTTTCTTGTGTACAGGAACAATGGTGGACATCTTGAAGGAAGCTGGGAAAGCAGACTGGCGTTAGGAAGAGATTATGTCCGTAAACACTCCAGCCAGCTGGTCTGGACATGCTCTGAAGGTTAAAGTCCCCAGCTACAATAAATGCGGACTCAGGATAGGTTTCCAGTTTGCACAAAGTCCAGTGTGGTTCCCTGCGAGTTGTCGTGGTATCGGCTTGAGGGGGAATATACATGGCTGTGACGATGACAGAAGATAATTCTCTCTGGAGGGAATGTGGTCGGCATTTAACTACGAAGTATTCGAGGTCGAGTGAACAAAAAGACTTAAGTTCCCGTATGTTACCACAATCACAGTTAAACATGAAACATTCACCTTCACCTTTCTTCTTCCCAGAGAGTTCTTTATTCCTATCTGCAAGATGTACTGAGAACCCAGCTGGCTGTATGGACTTGGACAGTATATCTGGAAAGAGGCATGTTTCCATGAAACAGATTATGTTACAGTGCCTGATGTCTCTCTGAAAGGAGATCCTCGCCCTGAGCTTGTATACTTTATTGTCCATGGACTGAACATTAATGAGTAATATACTCGGAAGCAGTGGATGGTGTGCACGCCTCCTGAATCAGACTAAAAGTCCACCCCGATGTTCTCTTGGAACAGCCTCTGGGATAATTTAAATCGTCTTGGAGGGTACGAACGAAGTATCCAATTCAGGAAAGTCGTATAACTGGTCAAAATACTGGGAAGTTACCACTGCTCTGATATCCAAAAGTTATTTCCGGCTGTATATAATAACGCGAGAAATAATGTGAGAAAAAAAATAAAAAATGAAATACTTGCAAAGTTTTTTAGGAGCTAGAAACAGAGCGGCCATGTCTATCGGTGTCATCTTGTCTAGGTTCAGCGGGTATGTTAGTCTACAATACATGACATTGTTATGGATAAAGACGAGAATGTTTGTATTTGTCAAGCATCGATCATCATGTCATCAGAATAAGAACCTCAACAAATGGAAAGGAGCATCGAGTTCATACCATGCACCACCCTGTGAAGTTCATCATAACTTATTTCATCTGTAGCCTAAAAAACTGCATTGTTTCCCGAGTCGTAGTAGGAGGACCAAACACCATGTCATCCCGTGACTCCAAGTTTACTTCGATACGATGGTTATCAAAATTAATATGCAAGCCTGCTCCCTCTCCCCCTCTCCGGCGCTCGAGGGCACCAGGCTGCCCTTCATTATGCACACCTGTCACCATCATTACGTGCAGCTGCGCAATGTTGGACTCATTACTTTGTTGGTTACCCCCTCTATATCTGTCTGCTCCTCAGTTCATTCCCTGTGTTCGCATTGATGTCGTAATATTTCCCCTGTGCAGACGCTGTTCTTGTTATGTTTCATGGCCGTCGTTAATTTAATGTTCTCCCTGTACCTGCTTCTCGTCACCAGCATCGATCCTCACACTAATGTCCTACAAAAACTTTCCAGCGCTAGACCTTGACTACTTGATGTAGGCCTATTCACTGCAAATTGCACTGCTCCACTCCGCCGAGACATTAAAATCATATCACAGCCTTCTCTGGATTTGAAGTGGTGCCATGAACTCAATATTAAAGAGGCAATAAGTAACGTTTTGGGCGACCCGACCAAATTCAAATAGAATTGTGAGTTATAGATCTGTCATTCTCACTGAAAGCAAGTCTAAGGTTCTATGCTTCCCGTATTTCTATGCTTCCCGAATTTAATTGTAGTTTTTGTGTCTTTTACTTTCGTTTTTTTACACCAGCTTCAAACAGCTGAAAATACAGTACAATATTTTTGGTTATGGAAAATATGTTTTACAGCGGTTTAGATGGTACAATGATTCTCTACACTGCTTGTTTTGTCAGATAAACTGGAATTGAGCAAACTTATAATTTTAGAAACTAGGAAATGGCAGAGCGATTTGAAATAAAGGTGAGAAATCAATTGTATACTCACAGGAAGCTGTAACTGTCAGCTCTGTGACTAGAACAACAGTAGTTGTTTTGAAAACTGTATTTTTCACAAAATTGCATTTTGACCAATGGTCATTTGCTTGTGCTTTTCAGAATACAGAATCCTTCCTACATGGGCACAGTGGGGAGAGGAGGTGAGACTGGCTCGCTCACACTGCAGCTGATAGCGAAACAGGGACAGGCAGATACTTTCATAGAAGGAATAAACATAATGCATAGGGTATTACTGTTGACCAAATAATGGTTTTAGAACAATCTACAGAAACTTTGTACATCAAGAATTTACAGAATTGGGACATAGAGGGAAATGGGGGAGGGTCATGCTTTTTCAATTTTAGTCAAGGGGAGGGTTTAGTATTTATTTTAAAATCTAGTCCAAGGGAAGGTCACGTAATTTGTAATTGATGACATATCAATATTTCTTACTGTTTTAAAATGAGTTATTAGGCTATATATTGATGTGTGCCTGATGCCGGCCCTTATCTCTGATTCTCTGTGGGTTGCGCAATATCAAGTGTGCCTATAGGCTATTAATGACTCATACCCTATAGGTTATAGACTATGAAGTGCATGCTCAGAGAAGTACAGAGCAAAGTTATAATTCTAAGACAGCTGCTGGGATGGTGTAAATAAAACTAGGCTACATTACATACTGAAATGGATATTCCAACCCTGAGCCCCGGCCTGCTCTGCTCTTGCTGATCAAAACCATTTTTATGCTGCCTAACCAATGCTGTGCTGTGTAGGCCTACAGTGGCAGTTTAGGAGGATAGTCAAAGAATTCTTTAGAAAATAATTTAGAAAAAAAAATAGAAATTTCTGGCACAAGGACATGCCTTTAGCCTATGTTCTGTTCAGTGTGAGAAGGGGAGAATAAAAACAATATGTTTCTGGTCCATGATGTATTTATCAGAATTATTGACCTCACAATAAGCCAGATTTGAGTAACTTACGTTGTGGTGCTAAAACATTGAAGCAGCAGTTGCGGTACAATTGATCGGAAATGGATAGCTCATGCTGCTGAAAGAAGGCAATTTCAAGTAGGTATAATTCATTTCAACCGTCTTCATTTTAATTAGACTTTACTAACAACAAGAAAGTTTGTGTTGGAGCCTATTTCTTCCTATTTAAGAAATAACAGGTTGTCCTACCTGTTTGACAGATGAAATTAGTGTATAGGCTGCTATATACTGTACATAGATTTGTTGGCCAATTCCTCCACGAACCGTGCACTCTTTAAATAGTCAACCTCTCTGTCAGTGGAGGGCTGTTAAGTTAAAACCAGGACTCAAAATTGAGGGGGTGTGTCATAGGCCTACCTTTTATAAAAGGCCTACACTGTTCATTTAGGATTTTGAAGAAAATAAAACATTCACAGGCTGAGCTACAAATTTATATAGCCGTGGAGACAAAAAAAAAAGACTTTGCTTGGGAAGTAATCTAATTCTGTCACTATCAATTGATTCAAATATTTACTTTCTGTACAATAGAAGATGTTTAAACCCAGACAGCTTTTAGGGAAACACTTGTGACCTTCTCTCATTGGGTTAAGCCATGGAAGAAGAGTAGCCAGTTGTTAAAGCTTACATTTTTCTGCGTTGTATTCCTACTGTCTGGGGTGGGAAGGTACAGTAGGCCTATGTACCATGCCTAATGTTGTCTCGAAACAGGGACAGTTTCGTTGCAAACAAGTCACAATGATCTGGCATTGGAGAAACATGATAAGATGAACACTATCTCTCTGTCCATTCTTAGCATGTAGTTTTGGGTAATTTGTTTCATATTAAAAAAAAGTATGTATGTAGAATGACGTAGAATTTTTACATTTGTATGAAATGTTTATAAAAGGTTATTTTTTCTCACACCTGCAAATACGATGAGAGATTCGTGCAATATTTTTACGATAAAGGAGATCTTTCCACCCCTACTCTTGTCTGTGGTGGTCTGTGAACCCACCACCTTCTGGCCCGCAGCCCTGTGCGTGATAAAAATTCCTGCATTGCCATGTAATGCTTACAGGATGAAGAGCAGTTTCTAAAATGGCATATCTAAGGCTCTGGTCTGTCCAAGAAGTGAGAGTAAACAGTAAGGATGTTCTCTGCTATCCAATTTATGTTTTAATTTTATTATTTTGGGTATAGGGGAGGACTTCTCTTCCCCAGAGCTAAGCAACCATTGCGTCTTTCTTCATGCACAAATTTGTAGGCACACTTTGGATGACAGGATCAACATATAGCTACACCTGTCTGTTGTGACTAAGGATGCAGACAATATTTGATGCAATATCCATATTAGAAATGTGTGTCACACCCTGATCTGTTTTCCACCCCCCTTCAGGTGTCGCCCATCTTCCCCATTATCCCCTGTGTATTTATACCTGTGTTCTCTGTTTGTTTTTAGCCAGTTTGTTTTGTTCATAAAATCTACCAGCTCCTGCCTGTTTTCCTGTTCCTGTTTTATAGTTTTTCCCGGTTTTGACCGTTCTGCCTGCCCTGAGCCTACCTGTCGTTTATGTACCTTACCCCACGTAACTGGATTTTTGATCCCTGTCTGTCCTGATCCTGAGACTGCCTGCCGTTCCCTGCCTGCCTTGACCTGTCGTTTGCCTGCCCCCTCAACTCCGTCTGCATTTGGGTCATACCTCAAACGTGATAGTACGAACTGGCCATCACTGACCCAGCGGCTTTGGACCAACTCCGCGACACCATCTCCTCCCAAGGAGCCACCATTGATAGGCACGAGGAGTTGCTTCGAGGGGTATGGAAGGGTTCCAGACCTTGGCCGAATGCCATGACCATGCATTGAACACTTTGCTGGAGCAATTCTGTGGCTTGTCTCTCAGGCAGCCTACTACAACGCTAACCTTCCAGCCCCTCATTAACTCAGCTATTAGCAGCACCGCCTCCCCAGTCACCCCAGTGTCCAGAGAACCCCGCTCACATCTTCCGGAGCGCTACGATGGAGATTCCCGGAACATGCCGGGATTTTCTCTCCAAGTGCTCCCTCATTTTCGAGCTGCAACTTTCTTCATTCCCCTCAGACCGCTTGAGAATAGCGTACATTATTATGCTGATGTCAGGGAGGGCACTCGCCTGGGCCACAGCGGTGTGGGAGCAGCAATCTGCCGTTTGCCTGAGACTGGAGGTGTTCGTGGAGGAAGTTCGGAAGGTGTTTGATTCTCTGTTGTCGGGGCGAAAGGCTACTCGCAAGCAGTTCCAGCTACGCAAAGACTTTCGTAGTGTGGCAGACTACACTGTGGATTTCCGCACATTTGAGGCTGAGAGTACTTGGAACCCGGAAGCGCTGTTCGACACGTTCCTATACGGAGTATCATAGGAAGTTAAGGACGAGCTTGCAGCCCGGGAACTACCGATGGATCTCAATGAACAACTACAGGAAGGAAGGAAGGAGAGAAGAGTCGATTCCAATTCGCCTCCGGGGTATCCCGGATGTTAGCGATGGCTCCGTTGCTGAGAGAACCCGAGAATACCTGAGTCCCCACGAGAGCCTCCGAAGACTGACGATTCACCTCTTCCCGAGCCCATGCAACTAGGCAGAGCTAGACTGTCTCCTGCTGAATGGCTGTACAGGCTTCACACTAAGTGTTGCCTGTATTGCGGGACTACTGGTAATTTCGACTCCACCTGTCCACTAAAAGACCAGGCTCATCGGTAGTAGTGAATACTCTGGTGGGCAATACGAATAACTTTTCCTCTCCCCTTACTCGCATTCCTTTTCGTACCATGTCGCTGTTGGGGAACCGGTCAACATTTCTCCGGGTGCTCATTGACACTGGGGCTGATGAGAGCTTTATGCACACTACCCTGGCTTCCGAGCTGGATATCCGCATTCAGCCCCTCTCCATTCCCATGGATGTTAGAGCACTGGTTGGGTGCTCTATTGGCCGGGTCACCCACAATACCACCCCCATCAACCTACTCGTGTCAGGGAACCACAGCGAGATGATCCAGTTCCTGCTGAGCCCATTCTGCCACGGCCACTACCTGACGTCAGCATAGCCTGTTCCGAGACGTCTTTCTGAGGTACCAGGACCTCCTGGAGGTGTTCAGTAAGGCCCAGGCCACTTCGCTGCCCCCACACTGACCCTATGACTGCGGGATTGATCTTCTCCCAGGCATCACTCTGCCACGGGAACGACTGTACTCTCTTTCGGGTTAATCCGTCCTTCTGCCTCCTCCACCGCTGCAGGGTTCTTCTTTGTGGAGAAGAAGGACAGAACCCTGCGTCCATGCATCGACTACTGAGGTCTAACGTCATCACAATGAATTTCCAGGCTCTGGTTAATGATGTTCTCTGTGACATGTTGAACCTGTTCGTCTTCATCTACGTCGATGACATCCTCGTCTTCTCCCGCTCTACCCAGGAACACGTGCTCCACGTCTGACAGTTTCTCCAATACCTTCTGGAGTACGAGCTTTTTGTAAAAGCTTAGAAGTGCGAATTCCATCTCTCCAACATCCTCTTTCTGGGGTACATCATTGCTGCAGGGAGCGTACAGATGGATCCCGAGAAGGTGAGAGCGGTGATGGATTGGCCCCAGCCCACATCCAGAGTCCAGTTGCAGCAGTTCCTGGGTTTTGCCAGCTTTTATTTCCGCTTTATCCGGGGCTACAGCACCCTGGCTTCTCCCTGTCTGCACTCACCTCTCCAAAAGTTCCGTTCACGTGGTGGTTCCTCCTGACCTGTCTCACCAGTTTGTGGTGGAAGCCGATGCTTCCGATGTTGGAATGGGGGCTGTCTTGTACCAGGGGTCTGCCCTGGACCTCAAGTTGCATCCCTACGCTTTTTTCTCCAACCGCCTCAAGATATGGAGAGGAACTACGATGTGGGGAACCGTGAGCTGCTAGCAGTGAAGGAGTGGAGGCACTGTCTGGAGGGGGAAGAACATCCATTCATCATTTGGACCGACCACAAGAACCTTGAATATCTCCGCACCGCCAAGCGCCTCAACTCCAGGCAGGCTAGACGGGCCCTACTGTTCACCCGGTTCAACTCCTCTCTCTCATGCCGGACGGGATCCAAGAACGTCAAGCCAGATGTGCTGTCACGATGCTATTGCCCCAAGACTACTACCCCAGAACCTGAGACCGTCCTTCCCACCTCATGCCTGGTGACTGCACTCAGCTGGGAAATAGGAAAGCAGGTTTGGGAGGCGCAGTGTTCCCAGCCGATCTTCGGGGGGTCCAGATAACCGGATGTTCGTGCCTGACGCGGTCCGCCCCGCGGTCCCGTTGGACTCTGGCTTTTGTGCGACAACACTTTTGGTGGCCTACAAATGACAAAACAAAACAAGAGTCTTCGGCAAGCTCCGGCTGGTGTCCTCCAACCTCTGCCTGTCCCTCACCATCCCTGGTTTCACATTTCCCTGGACTTTGTCACGGGTCTTCCTCCGTCTGATAGCAACCCCGCCAACCTAACTGTGGATCACTTTTCCAAATCCGTCCACTTCATTCCTCTCCCCAAGCTACCCTCTGCCAAGGAGATGGCCCAGCTCATGGTGTAGCACGTCTTCCGGATCTATGGACTGCCCATGGACATGGTCTCCGACCGGTGTCCTCAGTTCTTGTCCTGGTTCTGGAAGGCGATCTGCACCCTCCTTGGGTCGTCGGCCAGCCTGTCCTCCAGGCTCCACACCCAGTACAATGGCAAGTCGGAGCGAGCCAACCAGGACCTCAAGACTACTGCCTGGTCTCCGCCAACCCCACCACCAGGAGCCAGCAGCTTGTGTGGGTGGAATATGCCCGCAACACCATTCCCTGCTCTGCCACGGGCCTATCGCCATTTGAGTGTTTCCTGGGTTATCAGGAAGAAGAGGTCAGCATAACTTCTACCCAGATTTTGGTCCGCCGCTGTCGTCGTACCTGGAGGAGAGCCCGGCTGGCACTCTTCAAGACCACCGCCAGGTATCGATGCCAGTTGATCGCCACCGGACCCCGACTCCCCGGTATCATCTCAGGCAGAAGGTATGGCTATCCACCGGGGATCTGCCCTTCCGGGTGGAATCGCGCAAATTCTCCCCCCGGTTTATAGGCCTGTTTCACATCTCCAAAATGATCCCCTCTGCTATTACCCCGTGCCCTTCGTATGCATCCCACCTTTAATGTGTCCATAGTAAACCCATGTCTCACAGCCATTTGTCTCCTGTTTCCAGGCCCACCCCTCTTCCCCGTCTCATCAACATCCACCGGCATACACTGTGAGGTGTCTCCTGAAGGTTCGACCTCGGGGCAGGGGGTTTCAGTACCTGGTTGACTGGGAGGGTTATGGCCCGGAGGAGAGGTGCTAGGTCCCCGCCAGGGACATTCTGGACCCAGGCCTCATTGCAGATTTCCAATGCCGACACCCCGGTCAACCAGGTATGCGCCAGGTGGCGCCCCTAGAGGGAGGGGGTACTGTCACACCCTGATCTGTTTCCCCTGTCTTGTCTAAACCCCACTCCAGGTAAAACCTACCAGCGTTTGTTTCCCTGCTCCTGCCTGTTTTCCTGTTCTAGTCTTTACCGGTCTTGACCATTCTGCCTGCCCTGACCCTGAGCCTACCTGCCATTTTTGTACCTTACCCCACCTACAGTAACTAGATTTTTCCCCCTGCCTGTCGTGACCCGAACCTGAGACTGCCTGCCGTTCTGGTCCCTTTATGCCCTCACTGGATTTTTGACCCCTACTGGCCTTTACCTGTCCTTTGCATGCCTCTGTTAGGAAAACACTTTTGTTTCTTCAACTCTGTCTACATCTGGGTCATGTGACGACCCTCCCACTCTGTTTGCCGTATTCTTTCTCTTTGCTCTTGTTTTCCTTATTAGGATGTCGGTGGGCAGAGCCGGGAGGGTAGTCAGCGAAATGGGACACACCTGGGCCCGGGTGTGTCCCGGGATAAATACACCTCTTCCCCATTCAATGAGGAGACTCTCTCCATGCAGACACACTGTTTGATTTTGTTTGTGGCATTTTTGTGTCAAATTTGTTTGGTTGCTTTCGCACCTTTCAACACCTCTCATTTTCACATCTATGCACGCAACCACTCATTTACACTACTGACTACTGACTACATACACCATTGCTTATTGTATGTACTGTACATTACTTAAATACATTATTAAATATATTTTTGGTATTCCTTATCTCAGTGTTGGCTCCCTTTTTGTTATGGGCTTTGAGCCGGTTCGTGACAGTCATACCTCAAACGTGATAATGTGGGGTGAAACCAAACGCATTTAGCCTACATGACAGCCTACATGACAGCATAACATGTAGCCTAGCCCTGTCTACACATCGCATTGGGGTAAAACAATCTGCATTTGAACCATAAATGGCATACAACTGTTATTTCACACAATGATCATGCAACACTGCACAATTTGATACACTGCACATCATTCATTGGAAACAGAGTAGCACATGCATGGAAGGTTTGGTTGTTTAGCTATTGGGAAGAAGCGTCTCGCAGCAGCTCCGAAAAGGAAAAGGTTTGAAACATAAATAGTGCTGTATGCAATCTATTACTATCTGTTAGTTGAGAGTTCAACTGATCTTGTTTAATGTCTAGTTTGATATATATCTAACATAGTAATAACAAATTGTCTCGTTATTGTTGTGTAGACCATCATTGTGAATAAGAATTTGTTCTTAAATGACTTGCCTAGTTAAATAATGGTTCAATAAAAAAAATACAAAATAAAAGTCTCCAATTATTGGATTCCTTGATAAATATGAGCCAAAATAAAGAAATAGTACAAATAGTGAGCTATATTGTATGCAAAAACTATCAAAACAAATAAAATGTTATTTTATACTACTACAATTGCTCAGAGAAAAAGATGTGGTTTAAAAAGTAATACAAAAATCTAAAAATAGATATGGGTCAAAATGATTGGCACCCCTGTTTTCAATACCTTGAGAGATATCTCTCACCTTGAGAGAATAACGGCACTGAGCATTTTTCTAAAATGTTTTATGAGGTCGGGGGAACGCATTGGGAGGGATCTTAGACTATTCCTGCATACAGAATCTTTCCAGATCCTTGATATCCTTCGTCTGAGCTTACAGGGGTGCCAATATCTCTGACCCCCTTTTTTTGTTATTTTTTGTTATACTTGTTAAACAATATCTCTTTCTCTGAATAATATAATTTTCTAATTTCTATACTCATCTTTATCAAAGGTGCCAATAGTTTTGGACCTGACTGTACTGTATATACAAAATATTATTAAAACCTGCAAATGTTTAGTGTTTTGTACATCATTTATTCATAACTGCTTCGGACTTTAGTTTGTCCGACCTTAGTGGTGCTCTTTGCCTTCTGCATATCTATGAGCCATGGGATGGGATGCGACGGCACAGAACATGAAGCCACAGAGCCACTTTCACTTCCCCCTCGCTGGCTTACCAAGCTCCAGTCATGTGATCATACAGCATACTACATGTCCATCCATTAGACACAGATTTTGAATTTTTTATGTCATCTGGGTGGAGAACTCCACAATTTAGGAGACTTGTACCGAGACAGCTCTATCCCCCTCTCATTTTAACATTCCATTTACAGAACCCAGTGGTATTTACAATTCCCATGATGAAAGACAGGGTAGAGGGAAGTCAGTGAAAAATAACATTCACTGTCCTCATTCTCTCAGACCCAAACTACTGCTGCATTATGGGTGTCCTACTTTACAAGTCCATGGGTCCATTCCCCCTCCCACCCCCCTCTAGCCATCAATGCTGGTCGATAGTGGGTAACACTGTTCTCAATCTATACAGGGACAAAACCACTCTCTAGGTCTGTGTTTCCCAACTCCGGTCCTCGAGTACCCCCCAACAGTACACATACTGTATTTGTTGTACCTGCTGACAAAAACCCCTGAATCAACTTGTCAAGGGCTTGATGATTAGTTGACACGTAGAATCTTGATGATTAGTTGACACGTAGAATACCTTTTGTTCTTTAACAGGAAACAGTCTTCAGAAATGTAATTTGAGCAGTAACGCAATCTATATTCAAGTGCTACTATTGACCCGGGAGTCAAATTGCAGAGTTAACATCAGCCGTGCTGTGAATGGCTTTGATAAATGCACTTCCACGGATGAGTCAGAGAGAACATTATTTAAAATCAATGTTGTTGCTTTTTTTTCCAACCCACGTTGTCTCACCCACCGTCATGGGGAGATGTGGCACCACTTAAAGTGGTATTGCCTGGGTTTTAACAAAGAGATGAAGCACTTTTACTCACATCTGTCCATACATGAGAGTTGATGTGATACAGATACATTGGTTCTGTTGAATTATGCATGGCATAGTGTTGTGCATCAGATTACTGTTACTCTATCTTGATCTGACTAGTCATTACATTGATGACGTTATCAAGGATGTTATGTTTATCTATTTATTTATATCCCAACATTCAATGATGATAGGTTACAGCTACTGTACAAACCTACTCTGATAAATCACAGTCTGTAGTAAAAACGTGGCTAAACAGGGTCGGTCAGCCAAGAGCCAACTCACAATTAGAGCATCTGTAGATAATCCTCTGTGTATTTTCAAAGTAAGCCTACGGTCAAATAAATTGCGGTGGCAGACTGGCATCCAAACTCAGCCTGGCCAACTCTGCCCCCCTTCTCCCCTCCAGCCCCTTCTCCCCTCCAGCCCCTTCTACCCTCTCCCCCTCTCCCCTCCAGTCCATTCTCCCCCAGCCCCCCTCCCTCCAGGCCTGGTAAGTGGTCTCTCCCTCTTGGGATTCTTCTGTCCCTGCTGTCTGCCTGCCTGCCTACCCGCCATTGTCCTTTGCAATCCCTTTATGTAGCTCTCACCAAATAACTATCATATTTAAGATCCGCCATTTAAAAAGTCAACAGCTGTGCACTCAGGATGGATTGTAGACACACTTCTGCTCACATATGTAATGCAATAACAAAAAAACAATTCATTGGGGAGAGATCACCATTTTCCACTGTGGTATAGTTAGAAAGGATTGTTTTTGTTTCCCCATTATCCACAATTTGTTGCACTCAACTAATGGAATAAGAACATGCAAGTGGTATTGTTCCGAATGTCAGAAATAACACCACTTAAAATGTCAGTTTAAGCACAAATTGTGCTTTTTCTGCTCGCTCTTTCTGTGAAAAATGTAAAATATAGGCCAGTGTTGTTTTAGGAAAACTATTTTTGACATAAAGCAGTTTATGACAAAACAAAAGGGATCTGCCCAGCCAAAGTTGTATTTAGAATAATTGTATTGTCAATTTCTGCTGAGTGAGAGTCTCTGCTAACTATTATGCACTGCTTTTCATTTGTACAATTCCCCAAAGTGAATTTGACTTCAAGGTCAAGGTCTAATTAACATGAACATAAATGGCCTTGCAAGTGGTTTGGTAATGGATATTATCCATATGGAGCCAGTTCCCCTATGGGGTAGAGTAGTGAGTAGTGCTCCATGCATCCCCCCAAAATCACATCTACAGTCAAAGGATAACATTCCCCTGGAGTGAAGAACTGTTTACAAGTGTTTCACATCTGATCATGAACAATTGCAGTCAATCTTGGGTTAATTGTACGATAGAGTATAAGGAGTTGTAAAGCTGCTTAGTATCCTACTTATGTAGCAATTGAATGAGAATGATCAACACCATGATAGTATGATTGTCTGACATACAAAAAAAAAGAACCTCAGCTGTGTCCATAGTGTCCTATGGTGAACTAGGATACTAGACAGAGGAAAACCGAACACAAACAAAATATGTTCTTGCTGTGTTGTATGTTGGCACTAGTCCTTTGGCCACTGACACAGTATGTTCTTGCTGTGTTGTATGTTGGCCCTAGTCCTTTGGCCACTGACACAGTATGTTCTTGCTGTGTTGTATGTTGGCCCTAGTCCTTTGGCCACTGACACAGTATGTTCTTGCTGTGTTGAATGTTGGCCCTAGTCCTTTGGCCACTGACACAGTATGTTCTTGCTGTGTTGTATGTTGGCCCTAGTCCTTTGGCCACTGACACAGTATGTTCTTGCTGTGTTGTATGTTGGCCCTAGTCCTTTGGCCACTGACACAGTATGTTCTTGCTGTGTTGTATGTTGGCCCTAGTCCTTTGGCCACTGACACAGTATGTTCTTGCTGTGTTGTATGTTGGCCCTAGTCCTTTGGCCACTGACACAGTATGTTCTTGCTGTGTTGTATGTTGGCCCTAGTCCTTTGGCCACTGACACAGTATGTTCTTGCTGTGTTGTATGTTGGCCCTAGTCCTTTGGCCACTGACACAGTATGTTCTTGCTGTGTTGTATGTTGGCCCTAGTCCTTTGGCCACTGACACAGTATGTTCTTGCTGTGTTGTATGTTGGCCCTAGTCCTTTGGCCACTGACACAGTATGTTCTTGCTGTGTTGTATGTTGGCCCTAGTCCTTTGGCCACTGACACAGTATGTTCTTGCTGTGTTGTATGTTGGCCCTAGTCCTTTGGCCACTGACACAGTATGTTCTTGCTGTGTTGTATGTTGGCCCTAGTCCTTTGGCCACTGACACAGTATGTTCTTGCTGTGTTGTATGTTGGCCCTAGTCCTTTGGCCACTGACACAGTATGTTCTTGCTGTGTTGTATGTTGGCCCTAGTCCTTTGGCCACTGACACAGTATGTTCTTGCTGTGTTGTGTGTCGGTCCCAGTCCCTTGGCCCATGACACACTGTGCACTGTGCTTATGTAAGTGTGATGGAGGGGAACAGAGTCGGCATGGTGGATAGTAGGTGATTAACTGTGACGGCTAGTGTCACATCAAAGACGGATCACGTGAACAGTCTGCATGCTGTGCCTTGTGCTATTAGCAAGTCCCGCTTGTTTTACATGGGGGAGTCAGAACAGCGACACAAGTAAATCCAAAACACGGCTTAAAAGACCATGCAGAGGCTTTGAGAATACTCACTGGTTCAATGATTTAGTTAAGGAGTGAACATCCTGTCCGGTCACAAGGACAACTCCAGTGAGCCACCAGTTATGGAGGAAAGCTGCAGAGACCTTTGCCTGTGCTCATCGTCCTTGGCCTTCTGTGATAGTAGCAACAGCAGATGAATGGGCAGCACAATTACTATTCAAAAGAGTGAGAAGCGCAGTTTTTTATATATATATTTTTAACATATTCATCATACCTGCACATGCCAATGTTTACACATGGAATAAAATATTTAACTTGGAATAAATATGTGGACATAATATGATATTGATATGCCAGAGTGCTGTTGAAGATATTGTTATCTAGCTCACACACCCTTAATTGGCACTGATTCTTCTAGTCTTTGCCTGCAGCTACAGTATGTGCCTGTTGGAAATGATGCATTTTGGCATGAAAAAGCATCATGCAACACTTCATTTTCTTGTGCCAGCCATGTCAAATCATATGAAGGGTATGGAAATATTGCTTTCAGAAGGAACATTCATCCAATCATAAAGTGGCAACATTTCTAGACTGTTCTTTTGCAAGTCAAAATTCTGGGAATGTGTAATAGCAAGTTACCCTGTTGTACAATGAATGAAAAACATTCTGGAAGCCGTAGTTGCAGTTCTATTGCATGGTTAGAAGTTTGAAGCCTGGCAGTTCTTTAAGCCTTTAGTCAACCCCCTAATGAGCCATGTAATTTCCATAGCAGAGTCAACTCCTCACCGTCCATCCTACTCCAAAGTCAGTTTGTGGGGGAAAGCACAACCCCAACACACCTTGTGCCCAACGATAAAAAGATCACCCTACTATATAGAATTGTCATGCAATTCCAAAATGAAATGAACAGTAACCTAAAAAGAAGTGAGACATTTCTAATTTGATTCTAAATAACAAAACTACTGTGAGCAGAGGAAGGTATTTGCTGTGGAAGCCTCTTGAATAATTTCCAACCAGAACCCTATAATTCCCTTTTGCACAGTAATCTCCCGATCCCATATTAACTCATATTCATAATTAACCAGTGGCTATTAATAGTTTCTCTTTTTTTTAAAGACGGTGCGTTATATCTGTCACCCGTTGGGTGTACGGGAATCATAACATGACATTGGGGGCTTAGCCTATGCGAAACCTCCAAAAATCATCCATGCAGTTGAATAGCACTCTCTCTTAAATAGTCAGTGTTATTTCCAGTAGCATAGCACTCTATTACACGGCACAGAGCTGCGCCTCCATTTGCGGTTACAGAATCTGCCAGTTCCTCTGAGTGCTGCTTGGCACTTATTCAACCAGACCTCCTGAGCTTTTGACAGCCATTAAACTCTGAAGCCATTAAAGTTAGCATAGGTTTTTCATTACTGGAACTTTCAAGACGGGTGGGTCTCTTAGCTGTTCATATAATATCACTGTCGTCAGATGATAGTCACTATGGATACACTCATTTTTTCTCATTCTAATGAGTCCAGCAAGTGGTTGATTGATTCCATTCATTCCTCCGGTGATTGTTCAATACACGCAAGAGGGGTGTATTAAATCTTCAGATCTTGTGCCAGCAAAAGCTGCCATCAATTATGGGTTATTCTTATCCTTGAATATCTGCTTCATAAGTGTTCAACAGTTTCCCGATCCCATGACAAGACAGGCAACCAGGATTTTGGCCTGCCGTCCTCCCCAGTCGACGCACTTTATTTAGCTATTAAAGGCCGATAAACTAACACATCCGGTAATAAAAAAGAAAAGCCCAGCCTTGGTCCATCTCCTCAGCACCAGGCTTGCCCTTGCCACTCCCCCAGAGGGTAGCAGCAGGGAGGTGGGGGGCTGCCGTGGCCCGACCGTGGCGGGGCGGTGCCATGTCATCCCTGGCTGGCATGCTGCTCTATGTTCCTCTGTGACCAGTGCTAACTCAAGGTCGTGGGCGCCCAGCTGGATGCTAAAGAGCTGTTAGAGTGGACAGGGTGTCCAACCGAGGAGACTGGCTGATAGCCATTATTTCTGTGGGGCTGGCAGCTTGAAGAGAGAAGTGTCCTGAGGCGTGTCGTGCGTGTGATACTTTGTAGGTACGATATGATGGCAGACTACAGAATAAAGACACACAGCACTCTATCTATCGCAAGCCGCCGCAGTCTCAGACCGTCACAGATATCCCAGTTGGAAGTGAAATGGTTCATTAAACGCCTTGTGAGAGGAATGCATGTTATCCATGCCACTTGAAGGGGTTCATACAGGGAATTAGATGATGGTGTATTTGTATAGCTTGTTATTATTGAGGGTTTCTTTTAGTTCTAGCTATGTGTTCCATGTTGATGATTATTATGGTTTCACTGGGAAATCAGTAGGGTTGCTCGGATTTGGATGAATGTTGATTGATTGTGAGTGGTTGAGCTTGTGTTAGAGATGCTTGAAAAATCCATTTGAAATGCCAATCCATTATACAATTCCCCCACAATTGTTATAATGTAATTGATTGTTTTCCATTCAATTATATCACACAAGCAAGGACGTGGCAGGAATACAATTGACTTGTTAATTTGTTTATCAAGTAGCAATAATGCAATAACATTCTCCCAAACCCCTCTCTGTGGAATGGACCATCATAGAAACCTCTGTCTCCTCATGACAACAAATGTGTAGAACGTGTTAAAATAGTGTTTTTCTCTCTGTGTGTGTGTTATTCTGTCCAGAGGAGGAAATGGGCTGCCAGCGTTGTCCTGAGAGTTGCCTTTGTCTTGTGGAGGTTGACGGCTTTGAAGACCTTGTCTGGTATGGACCATTCTCTTGACATGCACTAACCCCAGACATATCCAATGACAGATGAGCTTCAAGTGGCCTTTGAAGAACACCCTTGAGTGCTGATCAGGCACTTACTCTGGTTTCCTCTCAGGCCATCTCCCTGCTGTCAGGGACCCTCTCAGCTTCCATCCACTCAGCTATGAGGAGGATATTACTCTATCCATGTCACGGCTATGTGTCCTGTCCATCTTATTGGTGTTCCATTCATCCACACAGGGATTGGAGGTTGGGTCCACACAGGAAATGCAGAATGCGTCCACTCAGGAATTGGAGAGTGGGAACATCCATTTCTTTATCTGTTGGTCTTTTGTCAAGAGGAAGGAAACACTCATTGAAGTGCACACTTTTCCTTTCCAGGTATGTTTTCCTTGCATAAAAGACAATGGAACCCTTATCAACCGATGGGAGGAAGCCAAGGAAGATTATTCTGGTTGTTGGCAGTATCATGGCTCTTACCACCTGAAAGATTGAATGGACATAGTTTGATCACGCAGTGGACTTATCATAGATTGGTGTGTAACCGGACATCAAGGTGTTAGTGGTGGTGGTGGTGGTGTTGGTGGTGACAGGGGGTCCCAGTTTAAAGGTTTAACAGCATCCTGCTGTGGAAGGGCCATATGAGTTGGTAGGCTGGCGATGTGGAACTGGGAAGGGTTATGGCTAGCAACTGCTGAACTGCACTGACTTTGGAGATCAAAGCCTCGCAAACACTGAGAGACGGGTGGGAGGGCACAGGGGTCTGGAGGAAAGAAACTCAGAGAGGGCATGGGACCAGGGGGAGGGAGAAGAGAACAGGGGGAGGGGAGGTTCTAAAGCAACACATTCCTTGTCTTGATTCACTGAGGCCCCTGGAAGACGGAGCACAGCACAGTAACAATGGCAACTCACCGGTGCCCTACTGCTCTTTTGTACTGTACACAAGGAATTAATGCCTGTAACACCCTGCCTGTAACGCTGCTGGGATTTTGTCATGGTGATTTCCACCAAAAAGTTCAGGAAGAATGTGTCAACCATCAGAAATTTGACTTAAAAGTTGTTGTTTTTCACTCACATATGTTCAAAATCCAAGTTTAACAGGTTGATCAGATACCACTGACTGGATTATGGGTTCCCTATTTGGTCATCACTTTGGTAGTGATACACATATCCACCTCTCACTTCAAGAGACATTCAAACAATCTGCCTCTGAAGAGAGGCCTGAATCATTTCATACATTCCTAATAAGGCTCCACTGCTGATCTTTCCCTGCCAAATTAGTCTAGCCATTATCTTGATTCCACATTTACAAGTCCTGAGGTAAGACAGATTGCATGAACACAAGAGGAATGTGCAATACAGTATAAATCACAATGTCACGGATCCCTCCGGAACTTTCATTACGCACACCTGGCCCCTATTCCCAGTGATTAGTAATTGTATAAGTCTGTCCCTGGTGTACCATTGTCCTGTCAATTATTGTTACAATGTCCGTTGGTTCGTCTGAGTACCTGTGCTGTGTGTTTTGGCTTTCGTGCCATTGTGGTTTGCTCAGATGATTACGGGTCTCGTCCCGTGTGTTAATCATTGTGCGAGTGTGTAATTTATTCAAGGTACTCCTTGCTCTTTTGTTTGGGTTTCAACCCTGCATTTTGTTTAGTGTTTGTTTGGGCTTCGCCCCCATGCTTTTATACGGCACGCCGTAACTTGGGAATAATAAAAACCTCTATTACGCATTCCTGCGCCTGTCTCCCGACGTGACACCTCACATGTTGCAATATTAATAATGGATCCTGACATGTCAATCTATAACCCTCTTCTTAATGATCAGAAAAAAACTGAACAGCACTGATGCTGATCGTAGCCAGTGTGTCAGACGGGTAGGCAGAATAAAACCATTCTGAATCCAGATTGGTTCAACAGTTTGATCCAAGTCTGGAGATGATTCCAAGCATTTTCTAATTGGCCAATTCAAGTTAGAAATAACTTTGATCACTCTGGTTTCTGGAACTACCCAGACATGGTGATAAGTAGCCTGGTACCTGGTCATCTATCAGCTGTGGTTTCCGCAGACAGTAGGAGGTCAAGAATAGAAAGTAAAGTGTTGCAGGGAATGGTTTTCCAATCTACACTGGCCTGATTGTGAAGAGTAACCCTGCTCTGAGTCCCTTCCTTAAGACTCAGTTTAGCCTTTAGAACAAATGCCCATAGAGACTTCATCTCAGTTGGCTAATGCTATCTTGAATTGCAGTTGGTGATTTAGATTTGATACCTGGGTGATTGCACATTCACTGATTCCTTGCAGTTTGAGGCTAGTTTGGATTACATTGTTGCCATATGGAGAGTCTCCCCTCAGTCCCCTGCTATCTGCGGCCCTCTGTTCAGCTCTTCCTGAGGGCATGGGTAAGTGGGCTATTCCCTACTGGCCTGGGGTCAGACAGCAGGGAGTGGGTACGGAAAGAAGGGGGGTCGTATGGGGGCAGGGGGCGGATTGGGGGCAATGTCTGTCTATGTGTGTGCGTGTGTGTGTGTGTGAGAGAGAGAGAGAGAGAGAGAGAGAGAGAGAGAGACAGAAAGAAAGAAAGACACAGAGAGAACGACACATAGATAGATGTAGAGAGAATGACACAGGAAGAAAGACAGAGAGAAAAACACAGAGACAAAGATACAGAGGGACACAGAGTGAGAGATGCAGAGAGAAAGTCAGAGAGAAAGACACTGAGAGAAAGACACAGAGAGAGAGACACAGAGAGAAAGACACATAGAGAGAGACACAGAGGTCAGTCATAATGGTAGTTTGTTGAAGGTTGATACTTAACAACAGGATTCCCAACTAGCATGATTCCCAATAAATACAAACGATTGGGACATTTTATTTGGCACCCAAAGTTTTCTGAGTTATTTTTTTATTATTATTATTGTAATTTTGGGGGACATAAAATACTGTAAAAACACCAGCAAATCAGCTCTAAGTGATTTTAATTTGGAAAATCTGTTCCAAAATATTCCTGAGCGCAAGGTTTGAAATGATTATGTTTAAGTCAACAATTCTGTTTGTTTGGGCTTCTTGTGATCAATTTGCAGTCTACAAATAATTTGTAATTAAGTTCCGGCCCCCTGACCATCCTGCAGCTGAATCTAGTTGATGATCCCTGCTTTACAAGAAAACCACACCAGAGAACCCAATTTCTCCTTTTCCTATTAGCTACATCCATTTCTCAGCTGTGGTCTCTTCAGAAAAACATGGACCGATCATGGAAGCTTTGTGCTGTGTGGTTGTATTGTCAGTTCAACATGTTCTGACTGTATTCCTGAACATCATTCAAGGTTATAAAACTCAGCAAAAAAGAGACGTCCTCTCACTGTCAACTGCGTTTATTTTCATCAAACTTAACATGTGTAAATATTTGCATGAACATCACAAGATTCAACAACTGAGACATAAATTGAACCAGTTCCACAGACATGTGACTAACAGAAATTGAATAATGTGTCCCCGAACAAAGGGGGGAGTCAAAATCTAAAGTAACAGTCAATATCTGGCGTTGCCACCAGCTGCATTAAATACTGCAGTGCATCTCCTCCTCATGGACCACACCAGATTTGCCAGTTCTTGCTGTGAGATGTTACTTCACTCTTCCACCAAGGTACCTGCAAGTTTTCGGACATTTCTGGGGGGAATGGCCCTAGCCCTCCGTTCCAACAGGTCCCAGGCGTGCTCAATGGGATTGAGATCCGGGCTCTTTGCTGGACATGGCAGAACACTGACATTCCTGTCTTGAAGGAAATCACACACAGAACAAGCAGTATGGCTGGTGACATTGTCATGCTGGAGGGTCATGTCAGGATGAGCCTGCAGGAAAGGTATCACATGAGGGAGGAGGATGTCTTCCCTGTAACGCACAGCGTTGAAATTGCCTGCAATGACAAGCTCAGTCCGATGATGCTGTTTCACACCGCCCCAGACTATGACGGACCCTCCACCTCCAAATCGATCCCGCTCCAGAGTACAGGCATCGGTGTAACGCTCATTCCTTCGACATTAAACGCGAATCCGACCATCACCCCTGGTGAAACAAAACCGCGACTCGTCAGTGAAGACCATTTTTTGCCAGTCCTGTCCGGCAACGGTGGGTTTGTGCCCATAGGCGACGTTGTTGCTGGTGATGTCTGGTGAGGACCTGCCTTACAATAGGCCTACAAGCCCTCTGGTATGAGTTTAGGAGTAGAGATTTGTCCTCCGTGTGAAGCGTTTATTTCCTTGTGTGTGTGCCGACCTCGTTTGGGCGTGTTTCAGTCCCATGTTGTAGTTGAGTTGGGACTGCTCAATAAACTATTGTGCCACTGTGTCATGAATTCTTGCGAAGTCGAAGCCTCTCCTTGTTCGGGCGGTGCTCGGCGGTCGACGTCACCGGTCTTCTAGCCATCATTGATCCATTTTTCATTTTCCATTGGTTTTGTCTTGTCTTCCTACACACCTGGTTTCAATCCCATTCATTACCTGTTGTGTATTTAACCCTCTGTTTCCCTTCATGTATTCGTCAGAGATTGTTTGTTATTCAGTGTTGTTTGTATTGGTGCGCGACGGGTCCTCGTACCCACTTTGTTTTATTGTTACATTTAGAGTTGGAGTTACGTTTTGTTTATTGTTATTAAATAACTCCATTACATTCAGTTTGATTCTCCTGCACCTGACTTCCCTGCCACCTATACACACGACTCTGACACACTGGGACTTCCTGGCTCTCCTGTTCCTGATTCCTGCACCTCCCTCCTTTAGGAGGCACGTAACATTATGTTTGGCTTGCTATTTCAATTCCCCTGTATAGTCATGGGCCTGAAATTCTGTTCCTGATTCAATGCAATTGTAAAACAAGGCTATGAAAATGATGCAAACACAAAAGGTTTGTCCACAAGTGGAATAACTGAAAGCCTCTATTGTTCTACTGTCCATTTTCATTTACTAAAGTACTCTCATCTGGGAATACGAGAAGGGGGATGCTGCACAGAATCAGATGTTGCCATTTGATGTTTTGTTTCGTTCAATTAATTTCACAGGAGATATTTCATTTGTAGAAACAGTTAGATGAGACACTGCAGTGATGAGTAATGAATCACTGTCCATTAACAAGTTTAATGCCTGTCAAAATATAGTGAAAAAATAAATAATGTAGTGTGATTTAGAGCCATGAAATTGAGGGTACGGTTAGTGTTTATTGCAGCAACAGATTAAGATTGCAGCGTTAAACGCAATGCCTCTCTATAAATTCGTAATTGCCTAGAACAATTAACAGATGTAAAAATAAGATCAGAAAAGTAAGGGTAGGAACAATTTGATCATGCCTATGCAGATAAAGTGGTTTGATGAATCTAAAATAACTGATCTGGCTAAATATATCAGAACAGAAGGAGGTGATGGAAGATTTTTTTTGTTTGACTGTTGAACAACAGGAAGCTAAAATATGTGTTTTATATTTCTTGAAGTTAGTAAAGATGGAATGACAGTATGTGCTGGGTAAATGGTGTCACTGCAGTCTTCTAGGAGGATATGATGTGCTATACTGTGTACTCTGGGTTTCTATGTCCCTGTGCTCAGAGGAAGACAGTACAGTTGTGGGCCTGGTAGACAAGAACAGATTCATACAGTAGTGACTTTATCAAGCAAAAACAAGGCGTGCATCCCAAATGGCACCGTTTAAGTGCACTATTTCTGACCAGTGTCCTATAGTGCACTCTATAGGTAATAAGGTGTAATTTGGGATGCATACAAGGTAATCTATTTCATTTATAGGCCTAGTGGTTAATGTCCCAACATATTTGTAAGAAGGATTTCAGCCATGTGACAAATTCATGTCTTGGCTCTTTGGGACTGTGTAAAAGTCAGCTTTGTCATTGTTTAGTCTAATAATTCCAGGACAGTGATAGGCTTGAGAGTAACAGGTTCATACTGCTGAAGCATAATGAAGCACAAAGACAAAGATAGCTGTTGTGTTGAAGATGTCCTCTGTAGTGTCCCAAAATATAGTTAAAGAGTTGGATATGAGAGACCTGCTTGGGCACTTGGGGCTGTGTAGACTGTAGATGACAGACAGCTTTATCATTCTATCAAATGAATGATGATATGTATATGAAGTGATAGGATATGACAGGATGTTGTGTTAAGACAGCCCCTATTATAGTATTTGGTGTTAGGGGATATTGGCCTCACATATTTTGTCAGTTTAGGGCTGTTTAAAAAAATATCCAGAGTTGATCACTAATTTAATAGATTAGTTGCAGGCAGCTACTGTAACTGTCATTAGTCTAATTAAGTGATGATGCCCAAAAAGTCAGTGTTTGGAGGATATATTGGCATGGGTGTTGTTAGGCCCGAGACAAAATCAAGGGCCAGTAAACTGTGCCAATATATCCTTCAAACACCATCTTCAAGGGCATTACCATTTTTATACAACAGGTTACCAACACATTCAAATAATGATTGACATATTTTCATTAAAAACGTTATTTTGATGCATTTATTCGTGTTACAGTATTTCATCCTTTCACAAGATATAGTCCCGACACAAATCTAGGTTTGCTACCCAAGCCGGTTGGTCGCTCGTTCTATCGGTTCGGTTGCTAGAGATGCAACCCAGTCGTTCAGTCTTTTTGTTCTGTATCTATGGACACAACCAAGTCGCTCGTTCTACATGTTCTATTGCCATACTGGCTGGCAATGTTCTTATCGCTTGCTTGCTGGCTAGACAACTATGGCTAACTTACAGTCACGTCAAACAGTACAGACAGAATAACAACAGTAGCTGTATTTGTTTAAGCCATTTTCTAGTGACATTTATTTGGATACACCTATAACAATGAGCTAATGAGGCATGATTTTGCCTGGCATAGGAAATGTGCTCTCTCATCAGGACACTGTTGTTCAGAGGAGCTAGCCAACAACACAGCTAACACAATGACTTCACAGTGAAGCTGGAAAGACTGCAAACTAGCTGCCCTGTTTCGTTTAGCCTTTTTTCAATTGACATTTCTTTGTATATATCCATAAATGATGCCAGCTGATCCATGATTTTCGTATGGCTGAGAAACATTGTCTGCCTCTCTCTCGTCCCAACTCCCGACCCCTAAACGTTCATTACTATGGGACAGTTGGAGATCAAATGTTGTATAATGTCTAAAAATCTGTCTTGGAACCTATTGGTCCAAGACCCGATGCTCCGGTACCGCCTGACAGATGGTAGCAGAGAGAACAGTCCAAGGCTAGGGTGACTATAGTCTTTGGCAATTATTCAGGGATTCTCAGACACTGCCTGTTATGAATTTACTGAATATCTGGGAGCTCGCTCCCAGTGATATGTTGTGTCGTCCTGTGACATCGGGTGCTGTTGGTGTCCTGGAAGTCAGGTAGTTTGCCTCCGGTGATGGGCAGATTGCACCACCCTCTGTAGGGCCTTGCGGTTGAGTGCGGTGCAGTTGCCATACCAGGTGGTGATGCAACCAGTCAGGATACTCTCAATGGTGCACCTGTAAAAGTTATTGAGGATCTGAGGGGCCATGCCAAATATGGGGCCATGGCAGCAATACCTCATTGTGGTGTTACTATTATATAACATAGTAATATTACAGTAGTATTAGGCCTATCATGTCAACAACTGGGAACTGAGTTTGGATGTGACATAAAGTGCCAATTAATGTTATTCACAACCTGGAAAGTTGAGAAAATCTGGTTATTCCAGTAGTAAACGCTGATGAACTTTCTAAGAAAATGTAGAGTTTTAAAGGCAAACCACTGGGAGTAAGATCAGAGGATTTCTTAGCTCATATGATATTGTGACTTGAAGGAGGGAGGAGTGTATATGCCATGTCTGTCGCACTGCAGTCCTGCTCTGTCTCTGATCCCCCAGCCTGAAAAAAACATTGCTTTATATGCACTGATTAAGGTATCACCACTCAGACAGATTAGAGGAATAGCAAATGTGCTACAGCATTTGTTACTGTAATCAATTTAATACACTATGGTTTAATTCCATTTAGAAATCCCTGGATAACATCGTTTTCAACCATAATCTGAGGTATCAGGAGGGCATAATGTGATCAGAACAATATCACCCCAAGATACGATGCCATTTGCCAAGTTTGCAGCCCGTTGAGTTTTTTCATTCATTGAGATAGTTAAATTCATATCGGAGGTTAAATATTTTTGTATTGTAGTAATAATGAAGATCAGTCCATTTCTCAATTAATCATTCATAATGTATGTAACGAAAAGGTTACAATGTAATATATTTTCTGGGTATTCGTTGGAATAGCAAGTGCCCATTATGCAATATGGTGGATGTTATTGTTTGTGGTTGAATGTCTGCCAAATAGCTAAGTGCTCCTTCAGAAGACAGAAGAGTGGATATGTACAGTATGGTTTGTTCGAGTGTGGAGTCTTTATATACAATCTCCATTCACATTTTTAAAGGTTAATTGAATGCTTCCGTATGACTTTTTGCCCCAGGTGTTCCTCTACCATTGGCAATTCTAAAATGCCATTTGATTGAACAGAACCCAAAGAGAGAGAACCTCTTGGCCTCACCATTCTATTCTGTTAGATTGTGGTGAAAGGGATTGGTGCTTGTGGTTCAGTGCCAGTAGACTGCTAATGTATACTCTTCTAACGCTAAACTTGGGTTCTTTCTCTCACTCCGATGTGATCAAAGACCTCCTTCAAATTGCAACTTCTCACAGCAATGTGTTTCACAAAAGATAGCTAGATAAGGTGGAGATAGGTGTACACAGCTCTGGTAACAAGATGGAGATGGTCCAACTGCAATCAGCTGTAGCGGCCTGCTGGGATGGAACTTTCTACCGATTGCAGATAAGGGGGAAGCATCCAGTGTCGAGAGAGAATTAAAAGAGTTGCTAAAATTGAAAATGCCTTCTTTTCTATAGCTCTATACTTCAACTTAATTTTAATGATCAAGTTTGTCCAATAAAGACCCTATATTAGTGGCCTTATTGCCCTCAAGTCTTTACTGTACTCTACTTCATCTGGTTTCATCCTGGCCTGTGGCATGACTTCACAATAACCCCAGCATTGGGCATCCTATGTGATCCAAGTGTATTCTGTGACACCATATGTTGAGGGAGGGATAGCCTAGTACCATTGATTGGTTAATTGGTGGAAATCCAGATCAAAAAGGAAAATAACACTCACTGGAGACTAATGCTTGGCACTGATTGGTCTGCTGAGGATCTGATAATTACATTGAGATATGGAGCTGGCAGGTTTTGTACTGCATAGGCCTATTCAATTATGTTATTTTGTAAGGTTTCAGATATACTTTATTTTTTACAAAACAGTTCCTTTTGTCCATTGTACTGATGGAAGAATTAGTCATATTTGCTGTCCCTTTCTGAGCTCTAATTAATGTCCTCCCAGGGTCGCCATAGACCCAATCTGACCGGTTACACCCTGTGAAGCGATGACTTTCCAATATCTTATCAACCAGGGAAGAAGGGGAGCGACAGCTAGCGACGAAGAAATCTAGCGTAACCAGGGTTATTTCCCAGGTGATGATTCGCTTGAGCCAGGAACAACAAGAGAGAAACCAACCACATTCTGTTTCCTCACTCGTGCTTGCAGCTTTGGCATCAAACTTAACTTGTTTTTCCCTCTCTCGCTTTCTCAATTGTCACTGCGTTAATGCATTGGGGGGGGATGCTGCTAGAGCAAGGCCCTGTGAGGTTTGGAGGACTGTAAATAGAATGGTTGCCAAATCAAATGCATCCAGGGCTCTTCGATGTTATCTGTATCAGTTTGTGCCTGGTGTGTTTTGATCTGAGCTTTACTGGGAAAATGGTGCAAACGCAAAGTGAAATCCAAAGACAGAGATAGTTGTCCAGTAATTAATAGTGGGGGAATGTGTATTGCATTATGTGGTTTGAATCTCATGGTGGATGTACAGTTTTGATCAAGTATATTGTTTTATCAAGTACAATGTTTTTTTATTTTTCAGATTTCAAAATCTGTAGTGTAACAATGTGTCCCTTGGTATCTGGTTGTTTCTCTGTTATGGCCATTTTCCCATCTCTCAAGCAACTGCACAAAACCTACTCTGTCCTTGCATAACTGTCTTCTTCCTAAAATACCACCTTGAAATGTCACACCCTGATCTTTTTCACCTGTCCTCGTTATTTTCTCCACCCCCTCCAGGTGTTGCTTGTTTTTCCCAGTGTATATATCCCTGTGTTTCCTGTCTCTCTGTGCCAGTTCGTCTTGTATGTTTCCAAGTCAACCAACGGTTTGCCCGTTCGCCTGCTTTTTGCATTCTCCTTTTTCTAGTCGTCCTGGTTTTGACCCTTGCCTGTTTCTGGACTTTGTACCCGCCTGCCTGACCATTCTGCCTGCCTTGACCACGAGCCTGCCTGTCACTCTGTACCTCCTGCACTCTGATCTAGTTTTGACATTTTTGCCTGTCCACGACCATTCTCTTGCCTACCCCTTTGGATGGATAAACATTGTAAGACTCCAACCATCTGCCTCCTGTGTCCGCATCTGGGTCTCGCCTTGTGCCTTGATATGAAAGAAATGAGAAAAGCATTAACCTGTACATTACATAAGAATAAAACTTTAAAACTAAACTTTTCATTTTAAATCATTTACAAACGTAGAATGCATTGTGTGATTTCAGACTGTCAGACAATAGTCCCTACCATACCATCATGTTATCCAAAGTTGAACAGATTAATTAGGTTTTTATGCCGGCTGATGCATGTGGCAAGGACTTCAGACAATCATCAATTACCAAGGGGAAGTTAGCAACATAGCGGACACCGACATCTCCAGGGCTCTACTCTGATTTTGTTTACAATGAGCACGTGTTTCTAAATGTAAAAATGTAGGAGCACACGAAGAAATTTAGGAGCACAATTAAACTGTTTCACGAAGAGTGTTTTTTATAAGAAATGACTAAAAGTTAATGAATAAAAGGTTTTTGGAGTGTTCCAATCTCAATCAAGCACAATGTACCCATAACTGCAGGAAGATATTTGGGGGATGGGGTGCTGCGATTTTGTTGTCTAGGGGGGAGCCACATTTATTTTTTGTCCGAGCTACAGATTACTATATTGGTCCACTAATGCAGGACTAGTAAAAGCCTAGTGTACTACTTTTGTAAAAATATACACAGTACCAGTCAAAGGTTTGGACACTCATTCAAGAGTTTTCTTTATTTTCACTATTTTCTACATTGTAGAATAATAGTGAACACATCAAATCTATGAAATAACACATATGGAATCACGTAGTAAACAAAAAAGTGTTAAACAAATCAAAATATACTTTATATTTGAGATTCTTCAAAGTAGCCACCCTTTGCCACCCTTTGCCTTGTCAGTCGCTGAACTAGCCTCATGAGGTCGTCACAATGCATTTCAATTAACAGGTGTGCCTTGTTATAAGTTCATTTGGGAAATTTCTTTATTTCTTAATGTGTTTGAGACAATAAAATAAAATACCATTTTATTTGCCACATACACGTGTTTAGCAGATGTAATTGCAGGTGTAGCGAAATGCTTGTGTTTCTAGCTCTAACAGTGCAGTAATATCTAACTGTAATGTCTAACAATTTCACAACAATACACACAAATCTAAGGTAAAGGAATGGAATTTTAGAATATATAAATATTGGGCGAGCAATATCAAAGCGGCATAGACTAAGATACAGTAGAATAGGGCAGAATACAGTATGTACAAATGAGATGAGTAACGCAAAATATGTAAACATTAAAGTTAGTAGTGTTCCATTGTTAAAGTGCCCAGTGATTCCAAGTCTATGTACAGTGCCTTGCGAAAGTATTCGGCCCCCTTGAACTTTGCAACCTTTTGCCACATTTCAGGCTTCAAACATAAAGATATAAAACTGTATTTTTTTTGTGAAGAATCAACAACAAGTGGGACACAATCATGAAGTGGAACGACATTTATTGGATATTTCAAACTTTTTTAACAAATCAAAAACTGAAAAATTGGGCGTGTAAAATTATTCAGCCCCCTTAAGTTAATACTTTGTAGCGCCACCTTTTGCTGCGATTACAGCTGTAAGTCGCTTGGGGTATGTCTCTATCAGTTTTGCACATCGAGAGATGGAAATTTTTTCCCATTCCTCCTTGCAAAACAGCTCGAGCTCAGTGAGGTTGGATGGAGAGCATTTGTGAACAGCAGTTTTCAGTTCTTTCCACAGATTCTCAATTGGATTCAGGTCTGGACTTTGACTTGGCCATTCTAACATCTGGATATGTTTATTTTTGAACCATTCCATTGTAGATTTTGCTTTATGTTTTGGATCATTGTCTTGTTGGAAGACAAACCTCCGTCCCAGTCTCAAGTCTTTTGCAGACTCCATCAGGTTTTCTTCCAGAATGGTCCTGTATTTGGCTCCATCCATCTTCCCATCAATTTTAACCATCGTCCCTGTCCCTGCTGAAGAAAAGCAGGCCCAAACCATGATGCTGCCACCACCATGTTTGACAGTGGGGATGGTGTGTTCAGGGTGATGAGCTGTGTTGCTTTTACGCCAAACATAACGTTTTCCATTGTTGCCAAAAAGTTCAATTTTGGTTTCATCTGACCAGAGCACCTTCTTCCACATGTTTGGTGTGTCTCCCAGGTGGCTTGTGGCAAACTTTAAACAACACTTTTTATGGATATCTTTAAGAAATGGCTTTCTTCTTGCCACTCTTCCATAAAGGCCAGATTTGTGCAATATACGACTGATTGTTGTCCTATGGACAGAGTCTCCCACCTCAGCTGTAGATCTCTGCAGTTCATCCAGAGTGATCATGGGCCTCTTGGCTGCATCTCTGATCAGTCTTCTCCTTGTATGAGCTGAAAGTTTAGAGGGAAGGCCAGGTCTTGGTAGATTTGCAGTGGTCTGATACTCCTTCCATTTCAATATTATCGCTTGCACAGTGCTCCTTGGGATGTTTAAAGCTTGGGAATTTTTTCTGTATCCAAATCCGGCTTTAAACTTCTTCACAACAGTATCTCGGACCTGCCTGGTGTGTTCCTTGTTCTTCATGATGCTCTCTGCGCTTTTAACGGACCTCTGAGACTATCACAGTGCAGGTGCATTTATACGGAGACTTGATTACACACAGGTGGATTGTATTTATCATCATTAGTCATTTAGGTCAACATTGGATCATTCAGAGATCCTCACTGAACTTCTGGAGAGAGTTTGCTGCACTGAAAGTAAAGGGGCTGAATAATTTTGCACGCCCAACTTTTCAGTTTTTGATTTGTTAAAAAAGTTTGAAATATCCCATAAATGTCGTACCACTTCATGATTGTGTCCCACTTGTTGTTGATTCTTCACAAAAAAATACAGTTTTATATCTTTATGTTTGAAGCCTGAAATGTGGCAAAAGGTCGCAAAGTTCAAGGGGTCCGAATACTTTCGCAAGGCACTGTATATAGGGCAGCAGCCTCTATTGTGCTAGTGATGGCTATTTAACAGAATTTAACATTCTGATGGCCTTCAGATAGAAGCTGTTTGAGTCTCTGTCCCAGCTTTGATGCACCTGTACTGACCACACCTTCTGGATGATAGTGGGGTGAACAGGAGGTGGCTCGGGTGGTTGTTGTCCTTGATGATCTTTTTGGCCTTCCTGTGACATCGGGTGTTGTAGATATGATGATGTGTGATGCGATGGGCAGACCGCACCACCCTCTGGAGAGATCTACGGTTGTGGTCGGCGGAGTTGCCGTACCAGGTGGTGATACAGCCCGACAGGATGCTCGCAATTGTGCATCTGAAAAAGTTTGAGAGACACATTTATTCAGCCTCCTGAGGTTGAAGAGGCGCTGTTGCGACTTCTTCACCATGCTGTGTGTATGGGTGGGTGGACCAATTCAGTTTGTCAGTGATATGTACGCCGAGGAACTTGAAGCGTTCCACCTTCTCCACTGCGGTCCCGTCGATGTGGATAGTGGATGCTCCCTCTGCTGTTTCCTGAAGTCCACCATCTCCCTTGTTTTGTTGACGTTGGGTGAGAGGTTATTTTCCAGGCACTACACTCCCAGAGCCCTCACCTCCTCCCTGTAGGCTGTCTCGTTATCGTTGGTAATGAAGCCTACTACTGTTGTGTCGTTGTGTCGCAAACTTGATGATTGAGTTGGAGGCATGCTTGGCCACGCAGTCATGGATGAACAGGGAGTACAGGAGGAGGCTGAGCACGTACCCTTGTGGGGCCCCAGTGTTGAGGATCAGCGAAGTGGAGGTGATGTTTCCTACCTTCATCACCTGGGGGAAGCCCGTCAGAAAGTCCAGGACCCAATTGCATAATGATGAGCTTGGAGGGTACTATGGTGTTGAATGCTGAGCTGTAGTCAATGAACAGCATTCTTACATAGGTATTCCTCTATCCAGATGTGATAGGGCAGTGTGCAGTGTGATGGCGATTGCATCGTCTGTGGACATACGTCTCGTATTAGCTTGTTTTATTGCCTTATGGAGGGAATAACTACACTGTTAGTATTCAACCATATTCCCAGTCACCTTGCCATGGTTAAATGCGATGGTTCGTGCATACAGTTTTGAGCGAATGCTTCCATCTATCCACGGTGTCTGGTTTGCATAGGATTTAATAGTCACAGTGGGTACAACATCTCCTATACACTTCCTGATAAACTCAATCACCGTATGTGTATATGCGTCAATATTATTCTTGGAAGCTACCCGGAACAATTCCCAGTCCATGTGATCAAAACAATCTTGAATCATAGATTCCGATTGGTCAGACCAGCATTGAATAGTCCTTAGCACAGGTACTTCCTGTTTGAGTTTCTGCCTGTAGCAAATGAGGAGCAAAATGGAGTTGTGATCAGATTTGCTAAAAGGAGGGCAAGGGAGGGCCTTGTAGGCATCCCGGAAGTTGGAGTAGCAGTGGTCGAGTGTTTTAGCAGATTGAGTACTACAGTCAATGTGTTGTTTGAATTATTTTCCTCAAATTTGCTTTGTTAAAATCCCCAGCTACGATAAATGCGGCCTCAGGATATGTGATTTCAAGTTCGCATAAAGACCAGTGAAGTACTTTGAGGGCCGTCAGGGTATCAGCTTGAGGGGGGAAAAACACGGCTTTGACTATAACCAAAGATAATTATCTTCGGAGGTAATACGGTCAGCATTTATTGTGAGCTATCCTACGCCGGGTGAACAAAAGGACTCAAGTTCCTGTATGTTATCACAATCACACCATGAGTCGTTAATCATGAAACATACACCCCACCCTTCTTCTTCCCGGAGAGATATTTATTCCTGTCTGCGCAATGAACTGAGAACCAAACTGGCTGGATGGTCACAGAGGGGAAGAAGAAGGGCGGGGTGTATGAGAGAGCCATGTTTCCGTGAAACAGTATATTACAATCCCTGATGTCTCTCTGGAAAGAAATCCTTGCCCTGAGCTAGTCAACTTTATTATCCAGGGACTGAACATTAACGAATAATATACTCGGAAGAGGTGAGTGTTGTGCAAACCTCCTAAGTCAGACTAGAAGACCACTCCGAGTATCTCTCCTCAGCCGGCATTGTTTGGTCGGCCTCTTGAATCAGTTCCATTGCCCGCGGGGGTACGAATAAAGGATCCGATTTGGGAAAGTCGTATTCCTGGTCGTAATGTTGGTAGTGTTGGTGAGTTACCGCAGCTCTGATATCTAATAGTTCTTCCCGGCTGTATGTAATAACACAAAACATTTTCTGGACTAATAACGTAAGAAATAACAATAACAAAATTCTGCACCATTTCTTAAGAGCTAGAAATACGGCAGCCTTCTGTCGACTCCATTAAGGTCAGTTGTGTTGTGATAATATAGGGGTGGCATACAGAAGATAGCCCTATTTGATAAAAGACCAAGTCCATATTATGGCAAGAACAGCTCAAATAAGCAAAGAGAAATGACAGTGCATCATTTTTTGAAGACATAAGGTCAGTCAATCCAGAAAATTTCAATAACTTTGAAAGATTCTTCAAGTGCAGTCTCAAAAACCATCAAGTGCTATGATGGAACTGGCTCTCACAAGGACCGCCACAGGAAAGGAAGACTGGGAGTTACCTCTGCTGCAGAGGACAAGTTCATTAGAGTTAACTGCACCTCAGATTGCATCCCAAATAAATGCTTCACAGAGTTCAAGTAACAGACACATGTCAACGCCAACTGTTCAGAGGAGACTGCATGAATCAGGCCTTCGTGGTCGAATTGCTGCAAAGAAACCACTACTAAAGGACATCAATAAGAAGAGACTAGCTTGGGCCAAGAAACACGAGCAATTGACATTAGACTGGTGGAAATCTGTCCTTTGGTCTGATGAGTCCAAATTTGAGATTTTTGGTTCCAACTGCCGTGTCTTTGTGTGATGCAGAGTAGGTTATTAACGTATGATCTCCGCATGTGTGGTTCCCACAATGAAGCATGGTGTTGGAGGTGTGATGGTGTCGGGGGGCTTTGCTGGTGACACTGTCCATGATTTATTTAGAATTTAAGGCACACTTAACCAGCATGGTTACCACAGCATTCTGCAGTGATACACCATCCCATCTGGTGTGCGCTTAGTGGGACTATCATTTGTTTTTCAACAGGACAATGACCCAAAATACAGCTCCAGGTTGTGTAAGGGCTATTTGACTAAGAAGGAGAGAGAGAGAGGAAATGCTGCATCAGATGACCTGGCCTCCACAATCACCCACCCTCAACCAAATTGAGATGGTTTGGGATGAGTTGGACCGCAGAGTAAAGGAAAAGCAGCCAACAAATGCTCAGCATATGTGGGAAATCCTTCAAGACTGTTGAAAAAGCATTCCTCATGAAGCTGGTTGAGAGAATTCCAAGAGTGTGCAAAGCTGTCATCAAGGCAAAGGGTGGCTACTTTGAAGAATCTAAAATGTAAAATATATTTTGATTTGTTTAACACTTTTTTGGTTAATTCCATATGTGTGATTTCATAGTTTTGAGCTCTTCACTATTATTCTACAGTGTAGAACATAGTAGAAAATAAAGCAAAACCCTTGAATGAGTGTGAGTTTCCAAACTGGTACTGTATATGATATACTGTATTTCACAACTCGCACTTGCTCATAGTTGACTTTTCAGTGAGCACACAATATGAGTAAAATGTTCACACTGTAGTGCCCTGGCCTCACTCCCGGACAATCTAAACCTTCTTCGCACGCTTCGAGGAAAACAACACCAAGCAGCCAACGTGGGCTGCCGGCATGGGCCCCCGCTGCTCACTAGGACTGTATGCTCCCAATCTTCAAATCAAATCAAATCAAATTTTATTTGTCACATACACATGGTTAGCAGATGTTAATGCGAGTGTAGCGAAATGCTTGTGCTTCTAGTTCCGACAATGCAGTAATAACCAACAAGTAATCTAGCTAACAATTCCAAAACTACTACCTTATAGACACAAGTGTAAGGGGATAAAGAATATGTACATAGAGATATATGAATGAGTGATGGTACAGAGCGGCATAGGCAAGATACACTAGATAGTATTGAGTGCAGTATATTCATATGAGATGAGTATGTAAACAAAGTGGCATAGTTAAAGTGGCTAGCTTTGATGCACCTGTACTGACCTCGCCTTCTGGATGATAGCGGGGTGAACAGGCAGTGGCTCGGGTGGATGTTGTCCTTGATGATCTTTATGGCCTTCCTGTGACATCGGGTGGTGTAGGTGTCCTGGAGGGCAGGTAGTTTACCCCCGGTGATGCGTTGTGCAGACCTTACTACCCTCTGGAGAGCCTTACGGTTGTGGGCGGAGCAGTTGCCATACCAGGCGGTGATACAGCCCGACAGGATGCTCTCGATTGTGCATCTGTAGAAGTTTGTGAGTGCTTTTGGTGACAAGCCAAATTTCTTCAGCCTCCTGAGGTTGAAGAGGCGCTGCTGCGCCTTCTTCACGATGCTGTCTGTGTGGGTGGACCAATTCAGTTTGTCTGTGATGTGTACGCCGAGGAACTTAAAACTTACTACCCTCTCCACTACTGTTCCATCAATGTGGATAGGGGGGTGTTCCCTCTGCTGTTTCCTGAAGTCCACAATCATCTCCTTAGTTTTGTTGACGTTGAGTGTGAGGTTATTTTCCTGACACCACACTCCGAGGGCCCTCACCTCCTCCCTGTAGGCCGTCTCGTCGCTGTTGGTAATCAAGCCTACCACTGTTGTGTCGTCCGCAAACTTGATGATTGAGTTGGAGGCGTGCGTGGCCACGCAGTCGTGGGTGAACAGGGAGTACAGGAGAGGGCTCAGAACGCACCCTTGTGGGGCCCCAGTGTTGAGGATCATTGGGGTGGAAATGTTGTTGCCTACCCTCACCACCTGGGGGTGGCCCGTCAGAAAGTCCAGTACCCAGTTGCACAGGGCGGGGTCGAGACCCAGGGTCTCGAGCTTGATGACGAGCTTGGAGGGCACTATGGTGTTAAATGCCGAGCTGTAGTCGATGAACAGTATTCTCACATAGGTATTCCTCTTGTCCAGATGGGTTAGGGCAGTGTGCAGTGTGGTTGAGATTGCATCGTCTGTGGACCTATTTGGGCGGTAAGCAAATTGGAGTGGGTCTAGGGTGTCAGGTAGGGTGGAGGTGATATGGTCCTTGACTAGTCTCTCAAAGCACTTCATGATGACGGAAGTGAGTGCTACGGGGCGGTAGTCGTTTTGTTCAGTTACCTTAGCTTTCTTGGGAACAGGAACAATGGTGGCCCTCTTGAAACATGTGGGAACAACAGACTGGGATAGGGATTGATTGAATATGTCCGTAAACACACCAGCCAGCTGGTCTGCGCATGCTCTGAGGGCGTGGCTGGGGATGCCGTCTGGGCCTGCAGCCTTGCGAGGGTTGACACGTTTAAATGTTTTCCTCACGTCGGCTGCAGTGAAGGAGAGTCCGCATGTTTTAGTTGCGGGCCGTGTCAGTGGCACTGTATTGTCCTCAAAGTGGGCAAAAAAGTTATTTAGTCTGCCCGGGAGCAAGACATCCTGGTCCGTGATGGGGCTGGTTTTCTTTTTGTAATCCATGATTGACTGTAGACCCTGCCACATACCTCTTGTGTCTGAGCCATTGAATTGAGATTCTACTTTGTCTCTATACTGACGCTTAGCTTGTTTGATTGCCTTGCTTAGGGAATAGTTACACTGTTTGTATTCGGTCATGTTTCCGGTCACCTTGCCCTGATTAAAAGCAGTGGTTCGGGCTTTCAGTTTCACGCGAATGCTGCCATCAATCCACGGTTTCTGGTTTGGGAATGTTTTAATCATTGCTATGGGAATGACATCTTCAACGCACGTTCTAATGAACTCGCTCACCGAATCAGCGTATTCGTCAATGTTGTTGTCTGACGCAATACGAATCTCTGCACCGATAAGACATTCAAGCGTGTTAACGCTCGCAAGGCATCCATGCCACATACTCAGAGCATCTGGCTTACGTGTTTACGGTGTTTACGGACATATTCAATCTCTCCCTATCCCAGTCTGTGGTCCCCACTTGCTTCTACGTGTCCACCATTGTTCCTGTACCCAAGAAAGCGAAGGTCACTGAACTAAATTACTATCGCCCCGCATCACTCACTCTTGTCATTATGAAGTGCATTTAGAGGCCATTTAAGGATCATATCACCTCCACCTCCACCTTAACCAAAACGCTAAACCCACTACAATTTTGCATACCACCCCAACAGATCAATGGGATGACGCAATTGCCATTGCACTGCCCACTGCCCATCCTACCTGGACAAGAGGAATATCTATGTGAGCTTGATGTTCATCAACTACAGCTCAGCCTCCAAACCATAGTGCCCTCCAAATTCATCACATTCAGATCCCCACCCAAATTGGGTCCTAGACTTCCTGACGGGCCGACCCCAGGTAGTGAAGGTAGGCAGCAATACCTTTCCCCATAGGGGTGCGTGCTCAGCTCCCTCCTGTACTCTCTGTTCACCCATGATGTTCACCCATGACTGTGTGGCTACGCAGGTCTCCAACTCAATCATCAAGTTTCCTGACGACACAACAGTGGTAGGCCTGACAATGACGAGACAGCCTGGCACTCTCCCTCAACTTCAACAACAGCAGATTGTTGACTACAGGAGACAGCAGAAAGAGCATGTCTCCATCCACATCAACCAAGCCACAGTGGAGAGGGTCAAAATCTTCCAAGTTCCTCAGCGTGCACATCACTAAGGACCTGAAATGGCCCCTCCATACCGACAACGTGGTGAAGAAAGAGGCTGAAGAAATTCTAGAGTATTCTGTCGGACTGTATCGCTGCCTGGTATGGCAACTGCGTCGCCAGACACTGCAGAGCTCTCCAAGCCATAGACTGTTCTCTCTTTTACCGCAGGCAAGCGGTACCAGTGCACCAAGTCTGGAACCAACAAGACTATGAACAGCTTCTACCGTTGAGACATAAGACTGCTAAATATTTAACAAAATAACTACCCAGGCTATCTGCATTAACTTCCCTTTGTAGTAACTCTTTTGACTCATCACATATGCTGCTGCTACTGCTTAATATCTATCCTGTTGCCTAGTCACTTTACCCTTACCTATTTGTAAGTATTTAAACCCCTTGACTTTTTCCATATTTTGATACGTTACAGCCTTATTCTAAAATGTATTCAATTGTCCCCCCCCCATCAATCTACACACAATACCACATAATTGTCACATTCTGACCTTAGTTCTTTTGTTATGTCTTTGTTTTAGTATGGTCAGGCCGTGAGTTGGGTGGGTTGTCTATGTTTGTTTTTCTATGATTTGTGATTGCTGTGTTTGGCCTGGTATGGTTCTCAATCAGAGGCAGCTGTCAATCGTTGTCCCTGATTGAGAATCATAATTAGGTAGCCTGGTTTCACTTTTGAGTTGTGGGTGTTTGTCTTCCGTGTCAGTGTTTGTTACCACACGGGACTGTTTCGTTTATTCACGTTCATTGTTTTGTTCCAGTGTTCTGTTGTGTTTGATTAAACATTACGGACACTTACCACGCTGCGCATTGGTAATCCGATCCTTCTCGCTACTCCTCCTCAGAAGAGGAGGACGAGATCCGTTACAATAATGACAAAATAAAAAGGTTTTAGACATTTTTGCAAATGAATAAAAAAACTGAAATATCACATTTACGTAAATATTCAGACCCTTTACTCAGTACTTTGTTGAAGCACCTTTGGCAGCGATTACAGCCTCAAGTCTTCTTGGGTATGAAGCTGCAAGCTTGGCACACCTGTATTTGGGGAGTTTCTCCCATTCTTCTCTGCAGATCCTCTCAAGCTCTGTCAGGTTGGATGGGGAGTATTGCTGCACAGCTATTTTCATGTCTCTACAGAGATGTTAGATCAGGTTCAAGTCCGGGCTCTGGCTGGGCCTCTCAAGGACATTCAGAGACTGTCCCGAAGCCACTCCTGCATTGTCTTGGCTGAGTGTTAGATGTCGATGTAATGTTGGAAGGTGAACCTTCACCCCAGTATGAGGTCGTGAGCCCTCTAGAGCAAGTTTTCATCAATAATCTCTCTGTACAGCATGGTGATGCCACCCCCATGCATCACCGTAGGGATGGTGCCAGATTTCCTTCAGACTTGATGCTTAGCATTCAGGCCGAAGAGTTCAATCTTGGTTTCATCAGACCAGAAAATATTGTTTCTCATGGTCTGAGAGTCCTTTAGGTGCCTTTTGGAAAACTCCAAGCGGGCTGTCGTGTGGCTTTCATTGAGGAGTGGCTTCAATTCCGCAACTATATCATAAAGGCCTGATTGGTGGAGTGCGGCAGAGATGGTTGTCCTTCTGGAAGGTTCTTCCATCTCCACAGAGGAACTCTGGAGTTCTGTCAGAGTGATCATCGGGTTCTTGGTCACCTCCCTTCTCCCCCAATTGCTCAGTTTTGAAGTGTGGCCAGCTCTAGGAAGAGTCTTGTGGTTCCAAATTTGGTTTTTGCTCTGACAAGCACTGTCAATTGTGGGACCTTACGTAGACAGGTGTGTGCCTTTCCAAATCATGTCCAATCAATTGAATTTACCGCAGATCGATTCCAATGAAGTTGAAGAAACATCTCAAGGGTGATCAATGGAAACAGGATGCACCTGAGCTCAATTTCAAAGTCTCCTAGCAATGGGTCTGAATTCAAATGTAAATTATGTACTTCTGTTTTATATTTGTAATACATTTGCACAAATTTCTAAAAACCTGTTTATGCTATGTCATTATGGGGTGTTGTGTGTGGATTGATGAGATTTTTTTTTAAATCCATTTTAGAATAAGGTTGTAATATAACTAAATGTGGAAAAGGTCAAGTGGAATGTACTGTATGTACCTGAATTACCTTGTACCACTGCACATTGACTCGGTACTGTACCCTGTGTGTACTGTATAGCCAGGTTATCGTTGCTCATTGTGTATTTATTCCTTGTGGTTATCTATCTATTATTTTTCAATTTGTCTCTGCATTTTTGGGAAGGGCCTGTAAGTAAGCATTTTACTGTTAGTCTACACCTGTTGCGTACGAAGCATGTGACAAATACAATTTCATTTTATTTGATTGATATGACACTGTCTGCCCCCAGGACATCTACAGCACCTGGTGTCACAGGAAGGCCAAGAAGATCATCAAGGACTTTAGCCAACCGAGTCACGGCCTGTTAACCCCGCTATTATTTGGAGGGTGTGCCGGTTCACCAAAGCTGAGTCCGAGAGACTGATTAACAGCTTCTATCTCTAGGCCATCAGACTGTTAAACAGTCATCAATAGCCAGGCTACACCCGATACCCTGCCCTGAACCAGCACCTTAGAGACTGCTGCCCTATATAAAGAGTAATTGAACACTGGTCACATAATGTTTACACACTGTTTTACCCACTTCATATGTATATACTGTATTCTGGTCATCGCTCATCCTATATACCTACTGCTGTACACACCTTTTCTATTCCTTTACTGTCCACACTGTCTATACACATATATATACTGAGTGCACAAAACATTAAGAACACCTGCTCATTCCAAGACATAGACTGACCAGGTGAATCCAGGTGAAAGCTATTGATGTCACTTGTTAATTCCACCAGGGTGAGTGGGCAAGACAATGGGGGGTGTTCCTAATGTTTTGTTCACTCAGTGTATACATATTTCTATTCCCCAAGTCTGTTATTGCTCACTCTGATGTTTTAGGGGGTTTATATGTGAATTGTTATTGTTAGATATTATTATTATATTATTGCACTAATGGAGCTAGAAACAATAACATCTGCAAATCTGTGTACGCCGCCAATAAACTTTGATTTGATTTGATGCTGCTTGACCTTTGCAATGTCTACATGATCGCAAATGAGACAGCACATTTCCACATTTTCTGTCTACAAAACAGACATTTAGCTGCACATGGCATAGAGCTGACAGGACATTCTTCCTGTGTTATAACACTAACAGCCTCCTCATCTTCACATTGCATTAATGGTGGTCTGATTTATTCTGAAAAGGTGGACGGTCTTGTATACTGAGAATAAGAACCTATAGAGTTGGGTAGTAAAAGAGGTCAACATTAATCATTTACAGAAACCTACCCTCCCCATCTCTCCTAACCAGAAAAACAGCTCCCATTTTCATATCAGTAGGGATTCATTATGATTTACTAGAAAAGCGAGAGTAAATCCTCTGGAACTCTGTTGAAGGTGATGTTGGGGTGTAGAGAGGGGTTTGAGCTTTTCTTCCGGTCACGAAGCATTTGGAGACGTTAATGACCTCTGTAAACCAGTCACTGCTCCCCATGTTTCATCTGCCTCACCGATCACTGCACTCATACAACTAAATTCAACTTTTGGTAACTGAGAGTGATGTCTTTCCAAAGAGGATGATGTGTAAGCAACGCAGTGCACTCCTTCACCCTGGTTTGTTCTCTCTCTCTCTCTCTCTCTCTCTCTCTCTCTCTCTCTCTCTCTTTCTCTCTCACTCGTTCTCTTCCTTTCTCTCCCCACCTCCCTCTCTCTTTCTCTCTCTGTGTGTATCTCTATCTCTTTCTCTGAGATTACAAAAAAGCTTGTGGACAATGTGGTTGCCTCTCCTGATATATTTTCTTTAACAGGATATACAACCTTTCCAACCTTTAAAAAACATCCTTGAGAAATTGTGCAACAGAGCCTCTTCAACCTCAAAGAGGCTAAAGAAATTTGGCTTGTCACCTAAAACCCTCTCAAACTTTTACAGATGCACAATTGAAAGCATCCTGTTGGGCTGTATCACCAACTGGTACGGCAACTACAGCACCCGCAAGACTCTCCAGAGGGTGGTACGGTCTGCCCAACGCATTACCGGGTGCAAACTACCCACCCTCCAGGACACCTACAGCACCCGATGTCACAGGAAGGCCAAAAAGATCATCAAGGACATCAACCACCCGAGCCACTGCCTGTTCACCCCGCTATCATGCAGAAGGCGAGGTCAGTACAGGTGCATCAAAGCTGGGACCGAGAGACTGAAAAACAGCTTCTATCTCAAGGCCATCAGACTGTTAAACAGCCATCACTAGCACAATAGAGGCTGCTGCCAATAGGCATAGACTACAAATCACTGGCCACTTTAAGGAATGGAAAAGTAGTCACTTAAATAATGTTTACATATCTGGCATTACTTATCTCATATGTATATATTGTGTTCTATACTATTGTACGATATCTCAGTCACCTAATGATGTTTACATATCTTGCATTACTCTTCTCATAAAGTTGAAGTCGGAAGTTTGCATACAATTTAGCCAAATACATTTAAACTCAGCTTTTCACAATTCCTGACATTTAATCTTAGTAAAAATGCCCTGACTTAGGTCAGCTAGGATCACCACTTAATTTGAAGAATGTAAATTGTCAGAATAATAGTAGAGAGAATTATTTATTTCAGCTTTTATTTCTTTCATCACATTCCCTGTGGTTCAGACGTTTACATACACTCAATTAATATTTGGTAGCATTGCCTTTAAATTGTTTAACTTGGGTCAAACGTTTCGGGTAGCCTTCCACAAGCTTCCCACAATAAGTTGGGGGTATTTTGGCCCATTCCTCCTGACAGAGCTGGTGTAACTGAGTCAGGTTTGTAGTCCTCCTTGCTCGCACACACTTTTTCAGTTCTGCCCACAAATCTTCTGTAGGATTGAGGTCAGGGCTTTGTGATGGCCACTCCAATACCTTGACTTTGTCATGCCATTTTGCCACAACTTTGGAAGTATGCTTGGGGTCATTGTCCATTTGGAAGACCCCTTAGCAACCAAGCTTTAACTTCCTGACTGATGTCTTGAGATGTTGCTTCAATATATCCACATAATTTTCCTCCCTCATGATGTCATCTATTTTGTGAAGTGCACCAGTCCCTCCTGCAGCAAAGCACCCCCACAACATGATGCTGCCACCCCCGTGCTTCACAGTTGGGATGGTGTTCTTCAGCTTGCAAGCCTCCCCCTTTTTACTCCAAACATAACAATGGTCATTATGTTTCCTCCAGCATCTTCACAAGGTCCTTTGCTGTTGTTCTGGGATTGATATGCACTTTTCGCACCAAAGTATGTTAATCTCTAGGAGACAGAATGCGTCTCCTTCCTGAGTGATATGATGGCTGCGTGGTCCCATGGTGTTTATACTTGCGTACTATTGTTTGTACAGATGAACGTGGTACCTTCAGGCGTTTGGAAATTGGTCCCAAGGATGAACCAGACTGGTCTCCAATTGTCTTTCTGAGGTCTTGGCTGATTTCTTTTGATTTCCCCATGATGTCAAGCAAAGAGGCACTGAGTTTGAAGGTAGGCCTTGAAATATATCCACAGGTACACCTCCAATTGACTCAAATGATGTAAATTAGCCTATCAGAAGCTTCTAAAGCCATGACATCATTTTTTGGAATTTTCCAAGCTGTTTAAAGGCACAGTCAACTTAGTGTATGTAAACTTCTGACATACTGGAATTGTGATACAGTGAATTAGAAGTGAAATAATCTGTCTGTAAACAATTGTTGGAAAAAATACTTGTGTCATGCACAAAGTACATGTCCTAACCGACTTGCCAAACCATATTATTTTTTTAACAAGAATTTTGTGGAGGGGTTGTCAAACGAGTTTTAATTACTCCAACCACAGTGTATGTAAACTTCAGACTTGAACTGTATGTATACACTATTCTATGGTATGTTAATCACTTTATTTTTACAAATCTAGCATTATCATCTCATATGTACATACTGTTTTCTATACTATTCCATGGTATTTCATTCTTAATAATGTTTACATATCTTACATTACTCATCGCATATGTATAATCTGTTTTCCATACTATTCTACTGTATTTTAGCCAGTTCCGCTCTGACAACGCTCGTCCATATGTGTATAGTCTTAATTCATTCCTACTTAGATTTGTGTGTGTTGGGTGTGTGTTGTGTAATCTGTTAGATATTACTTGTTAGATATTACTGCACTGTCGAAGCTAGAAGCACAAGCATTTCACTACACCCGCAATAACATCTGCTAATCACGTGTATGTCACCAATAACATTTGATTGGATTAGATTTGAGAAGTTGTATGAACAATACTCATACCTAATCTGTCGATTGTGACGTTTTTGGGGGGGATTCCAAGGGCAAGTTTCCGCAATGTTAGGAAAGCTCGGAAATAACAGATGTCTAGTATTTGTATTTATGTCGCACAATACAATACCTTGAAACGCTATTCCATTTCTTTGTAAGTGTCTCTGGAACTTCATGAAAACAATGAGGATAACTCATGCAGGTGTCAACTGAGATGTCAACTCAAATTGGGAGTATCAGATAGCTCACCAAAAACATTTAGATGCTTAGCTCTATTGCTAGTCTCAAACATCTCACTATAACATTAGCTACATTGTTCTCACAACAAGGGAACATTAAGGAGTGCCGTCCCTTCAGGTTTATACTTCCATGTTATTCTTTCATTTCTTAGCCTTGTCTGATAAATTTGCATTTGTTCATGAACTATACTTATTTTATAGTTAGTTATGGTACCATAATATGGTCCATATCAAATATGAAAATATCAACTTTTGTCACTTTGCATGTGATATTCAGATCTTGTATTTTTTCATATTTTCAAATGATTGTGTGCTCATTCAAGCCAGTATTTCTTGCCTGTTTGTTTTTGTTGTATTTTTCTATTCTAATCCCAATGCTGCAACATTGTCCACTTTGAATAATCTTAAAACATATTCTTATCTGGATTATTTCTCTCAATTCCCTTCAAATCCAGCTTTACAGGTAATGATGGACCCAACTGTGTGTTCTGGGCAGGCTCAGTGTAAATGCTGAGCTAGCCTCTGCCCATGGGCATAGCCACCAGATAAGCCTTAGAGTGCAGTAGGGGAAGGGATTAAGGTCAGTGTATAGTTTAATAATAATAAGATATCACAATATCAATTCGAATGGACAATTCCACTCCAAATACACACATTTAAGATCTATTTCTGATCTGTTTCAGAATCAGACTACCCAGATCACCATGTGGTTTGGACCTCCACCCACAGATGCCTGTACACATTCCAATTATTTGAGTTGCCAAATCCATTCCCCAATGAATGAATAAAACCCCTTAATCCTTGAATTGGGACAGGTTTCTTGTGAATGATTCAATTTCCTTTTCATTGTGTCAAACAAGGCCGTGACCGAGTCAGAGGCCCTGTGTCCTTGTTCTGTTACAGGAAGCCATTAATTCCATCACAGGACAAAAGGTTAACCCCATAACAAGGATAGATAACTTGTTGGGCCCAATAATGACAAGATGTGTGCTTGTGAGTTCATATTTTTCTGTGACAGGATTCATGAGCGGTATGTTGTATTAAATGAGGACTGGCAGCCCAACTTGGCCCAGACATCGTGGAACAGATGTTCAGACATTGACAGATTTATTGAAGACTATTAAAAGAAATGTATTTATCAGGAACACCAGTGATTTGAAATATGATCATGTCTATTGACAAGCAAGGGTGGCCCCTCATGTTTCCCTGTAGGATTTAGGAAGTCAATTCAAAATATATCCTTGAAGTAATCAATTTGTGATGCCCAACCAATTAACATTAATTGGGTCAGCTTTAAGTTAAATTGTTGTAATTGTAAACTCATTTGTGGTCGACCCCTAAATAGCCCAAAAGTTCCTAAAGTAATTGACTGTTAATAATCAATGAAAGACGTGATAGCACTCAACAGTAATAGTGATATCATGAGGGTTTAAAGGACCATCTGGGTACATGGGAACTTTGACCACAGGCCTCCTGATATACTCTGTATCGTTCTTTCCCCTTAGATATGTAACCTTCGTCTTACAAAGAATTATCCTCTTCATTCAACCACAAAACATTTTCTTTCTCAGCATCAGACACTCAGAGGGTTCTAAATAGTGAATTTGCTCCGACACCTTTTCAAACATATTTCTTGTAAATGGACATGGGAACTTAGTCACTGGCCTCCTTCAGTGTATTCCTATTACTCTGTCCCCTTCGATGTGTAACCTTCCTCTTACAAAGAATTCTCCACTTTCTCTAGCTATTAAATGTCTTCTCTCTCAGTATCAGGGACTCACAGAGGTTTGTGTACTCTAGACAATTTCTCCCTGACCTTCTTTGTATTATATAGATATAGAAGAAATAGTCATTTTAGTCCCGCACCTTTGAATTTTCTCATATATTTCATAGTTCTGTATGAAATGATGACTTGAAGTAAAAAATAAATAAATAAACAAATTAAATGTCCTATTACTGCTATCCAAATCTGCATTTTGTAATACTATTATCTCAAAGCCATTACTTTGCGGCACCCCTGATAAATGAATTGAAGACTATTCTAAGTAGAGAGGCTATAAAAGTGTATTGTTTGTGCTACTGTATGAGCATACCAAAGACTACAACGGAGAGAAATACAAATTTCAGTTCATTGTTTATGGATGTCAATTTATATTAGATGTCTGATACAACAAATCTCATCCACATCTGAAGCTATTATTCATGCATCAGGGATTCAATATGAATATGTCTACATTGGTCAGGGGAATGCAGCTGCCTTGGATTGATATCAAGATGGTTACTTTCAGTTGTTGTTATACTACCATATTAATCATGCACCTAAATACATATGTTAGCTAAGTCTGATAAATCGACATGTGGTTGGTCTAAAAATGAACATATTTTACCTTCTTTACAATCCAATTTGATGTTAAAAATGTATTCATATATATATATATATATATATATATATATTTAGAATCCTAATAACCATCTGATTTAGATACCTGTCTGCTTTTAAATCCACAGCTCTCTGCTCTAATGAAATACATCGAAAGCAATACCATGCATGATCAGTCATTTAAAATAGTTAGTCGTGTGTGTTATCATGAGTGAGTACATTTTATTTGGAAAATTCCTAGACCATAGAGTAATTGTAATCAGACAGCGGCACGGCAGGGACAGAGACAGGGAAATAGAAAGCAAGAAGCTGAAATTGATCAACATGCCCTTCTGTGAATGTCGAAGCAGGTCTGCTGTACAGTAGCACAAACAGTCTAGGGTTGTTTGTGATTAACATTTTATAAAAAAGTACGAATTTCAGCAAACAAAGAAAGGCACGCAGCAACAGAGGAAAAACATAGGTACACCGTAAGTTGTTTAAGTATTTTCATTTTTTAAGTACCAATTGCATAGCGACTCAAAGGAGTAGGAGGTTCATTTAAAAAAACTCTAGTTTGTGCTCAACTCCTTGGATGAAATCATTGTGGAGTTGAGATACTTGGCAAACATGTACTGTAACATCCATCATCTGTACTACTTTTACTTCTGCTAGGTGAACCATCTGTCTAGTCCAGCTGTGCATTCAGGTCAGGACATTTGTAAAAGTTTTGAATGTATATCTCAAGGATAACTACTTTATTTCCAATTTGACAAACGAGTTAGGAAAACTCCTCCCAAGAGTCAGGTCATGATATTTTACAGATTTTTTTTTTCACATACGGAAAAAATCAAAAGTATGTGGACACCTGCTCGTCGAACATCTCATTCCAAAATCATAAGCATTAATATTGAGTTTGTCCCCCCTTTGCTGCTATAACAGCCTCCACTCTTTTGTGAAGCCTTTCTACTAGATGTTGGACCATTGCTGTGGGGATTTGATTCCCTTCAGCCACAAGAGCATTAGTGAGGTCGGGCACTGATGTTGGGTGATTAGGCCTGGCTGGCAATCGGCATTCCAATTCATCCCAAAGGTGTTCGATGGAGTTGTGGTCAGGGCTTTGTGCAGGACAGTCAAGTTCTTCCACACCGATCTAGACAAACCATTTGTGTATGGACCTCACTTTGTGCACAGAGGAATTGTCATGTGGAAACAGGAAAGGGCCTTCCCCAAACTGTGGCCACAAAGTTGGAAGCACAGAATCATCTAGAATGTCATTTTATGCGTTATTTTCCTTCACTGGAACTAGCCCAAACCATGAAAAACAGCCCCAGACCATTATTCCTCGTCCACCAAACTTTACAGTTGGCACTATGCATTGGGGTAGGTAGAATTCTCCTGTCATCTGCCAAAACCAGATTCATCCGTCTGTCTCCCAGAGCAGTTTCCACTGCTCCTGAGTACAATTGCGCCGAGCGTTAAACCACTCCAGCTGACGCTTAGCATTGCGCATGGTGATCTTAGGCTTGTGAAGCTCCCAATGAAAAAGTTATTGTGCTGACGTTGCTTCCAGAAGCAGTTTGGAACTCAGTAGTGAATGTTGCAACCCCAGAACAGACAATTTTTACAAGGTACTTGGCGGCCCTGTTCTGTGAGCTTGTGTGGCCTACCACTTCGCGGCTGAGCCATTGTTGCTCCTAGATGTTTCCAGGGCAGAAATTTGACGAACTGACTTGTTGGAAAGGTGGCATCCTATGACAGTGCCACTTTGAAAGACACTGAGCTCTTCAGTAAGGCCATTCTACTGCCAATGTTTGTCTATGGGTGTGGCTGAAATGATCAGGTATGAAGGTAAGACCCAGATGCAGACAACGTCAAATTAATAATGGTTTAATAATCCAACAGGGGCAGGCAAAAGACAGGTCAAGGCAGGCAGGGGTCAGTAAACCAGAGGTTGGGCAACTGTACCGGACAGCAGGCAGGCTCAGGGTCAGGGTAGGCAGAGGTCAATAATCCAGAGGTGGGGCAAAGGTACAGTTCGGCAGGCAGGCTCAGGGACAAGCAGAGTGGTCAGGCAGGCGGGCTCAGAGTCACGACAGGCAAGGGTCAAAACCAGGAGGGTGAGAAAAAGAGAGACTGGGAAAAGCAGGGTTTGAGACACAAACAGACTGGTTGACTTGTCAAACAAGACGAACTGGCAACAGACAAACTAAGAACACAGGTATAAATACACAGTGGATAATGGGGAAGATGGATGACACCTGGAGGGGGGTGGAGACAATCACAAAGACAGGTGAAAGATCAGGGTGTGACAGAAATAGCAGAAAACACTATTTTGAAGGGGTGTCCACATACTTTTGTATATATAGTGTATAGTTTTTGCATACAGTTGTGACAAAATGTAACATGGCATCAATGATTTATCAATATTACAGCCATAGTATTGTCTATTGAGTCACAGGAGTCCCTTAATGTGACCGACCAGACGGACTGTCTTGGAGTGTATCTTAGAGAACACTGGCATGTCTCCCCCTCTAGCCCCCAGCTTTATCCAGCCTGCTAACCAGTTGTTAAGGCCCAGTCAGGGGGATGACAGGGTGCTGGATAATAGGCCCTTCACCCTCCTCTCCTTTCAAAGGACCACAGGAAGTTGTGGTATTAACTTTTGTGTGTTGTCTTCTAAGTCCTCCGGTAGTGATTCTCTCCACCTCTCTTTAGTCAGACCAGTCCTCCCCGGAGACCTGGAGGCAGGGTTCTGTCACACCTCTTGGACCATTCTCTGTCTATGTGCTTAGAGGAGAGATGACCTCCTCTCTATAAGCTACTAGTTATTCATTGGGTAATTATATATCTTTGTGACCTCATTATTAAATATATCAGTTGTTTTTTTGCATTCTTGAAATTCTTAAAAATCATCCCCACAAACAAAGAGTTTCTAAGACAAGATGCCAGATAATAGCTGACTGGGTCCTGGACTCATCAATTATATTAATTGTACATGGGGGAGATAAGCTTCAGCAGCTTCAAAACGAATAACATGTCTATGGTCATCTCAAATTTGGGGAGATAATAAAGAGTACCCACTACCCTATCCCATCCAGACCTTTCAAGTCCCTTAACAGTTTCACAGCCATATGGATGCGTTTCACCCCCTTGTTGCAAATTTAGGTAATTCATTTGTTCTGAAGTTGCTGGCCTGAACATCAATTCCAATATTGTGTGAGCCATGACATCAATTAACTTGAGTAATGGCCAGGTCCAGAAAATGGGGCAACGATCTCCTAATCATGGTGACTAAATGCGGAAAGAGGTCAAGGCTATTACACTAATAATATAATATTATCCTCCTTGAAAACATTAGCACATTTAAGCTCTAGGCTTTGTACTTTAAACCAGTCCACAAATCAACTGAACAAAAATGCTAAATATTTTTGGTGTGAAACTGAATTCCCTATGCGTTTCTCTAGTAATGTATTGTCCCCCACCCTGGACAATTCTTGAAGAATAAATGTAATAATGACTTGTGACATAGTTAATCATAGGGGAATGGTATGAGGCATGTTCCTATATAATCTCCCGAGGAATGTAAGGGTGTTGATTGGTTGGATAGATGGTTGATGCAGAGACATGAACAACTGTGGAGATGTGTAGCAGCAATTGGTCTTGGGAGGGAGTGTAGCCTCTCTCTCCCCCTTAGAGCATGGTCCTGCAGACAGGCAGCTAGCCATCTGTCAGGCCTGCTGTTAGTTAGTTCATGAAGGTGTGTGGTGGAGAATGCTTATCAGATACCTGTCTGAAGGATAGGAAAGCCTAATTAAAGGATATGGGTGTGTAGATACAATCACACCTATTCCATAAATGCATGAAGGCTCCTCAGAATGTCAGCCCGCTTTCTGTTTGTTTGTTGCAGCAGCAAACATATTTGTGTTAAATGCAAAGACATATTTTCGTGAATGTGTTTGTATTGTTGTCATGTTGTAGCTACTGCACTTTCAAACTCTTAGAGGTAATCTACTGTTGCAAAGTTGTAGTGATTTCCGAAAGCCACCTCTAAGGTAACGGCCTTGAAAATGTAAATCCCTGGAAAAACACTGTTGCCCTGACTTATTGAACAGCACAGGAAGACAATGTGCAGAGTGTAGGCAGGTAGACTGTGACAAAAGCAACACAACACACATCTGTAGTGTCTATAGCGGAGTAGCATCACACATCATGACCTGAATCACTTTGGTGACCAGACAGGGTTAGCTTCTTCTTCCATGCATGGGGAATTCCTATTGAATCCCTGAATCCCTAAACCTGAATGCACCTCCTCACACAAACAGCTTATTTTCCCCTGAATGATCTGCATTTTATGCAGCAATTTGAGGGTATTTGTGGCTGTCTCAGGAAGTGGAGCTTTGGAGGGAAGAGAAACAGTGCAGTGCTGAGCTGGTCACTGCTGAGTGAGGAGCGGCGGGCGGGCGTCATGCTGGTCACCGGTGGTAGCCCACGGTACTGCCGTCCCACTGTGACGGTAATGAGACGAAACGACCTGCCGCTGGGAGAGGCTGTAATTACAGAGGCACTGGTCTTCACTCCATCAGCCCCCATTTCCGTCTCTCTTTATTTAATTCTCTCTTTTCCTCTCTTTCGGCAAGCCTTTTCTGTCATTCTCTCACACACTCACCGTTTCTCTCTCCTATCCCCATCTCTCGCCCTCTATTTCTCTATTCCCATCCCTCTATCTCCCCCTTTTCTCTCTCCTCTCCCTCTCTCCACCCTCTCTCTCCTCCCCCTCCCTTGATCTCTCCCTCTCTTTTCTCCCTTCCCCTCCACAATCCAGCTGACAGTTCTTCAATCTCTATGCATTCACACATGATCAAGTCTTTGGGTTGGTATTTGAGATTTTCAACACCAGTCCTCACAGAAAGGAGCATAGCCTTGTTGTGTGAAAGTTGTCAAGGGGTTTACTTTAACTGCCAGTCAATTCATCTTAATCCAGAATTATAGTAATTTAATTATCAGCATCATCCTCCTATCACTATCCAATGTTATCGTCATGTTATTTAATCATTTAATTGACAGTAATTAACATGCTATTGCTTTAGCGAGGATATTTCAAGGTATTGTTACTTAATATACCTCCTCTCTAATAGATGGTTGAAGGGAAAGGGAAGGGAAATCATGCTAGTTTCATAGCTATGGTCTATAGCTGCAAATATCAATAACAAGTCAACACTGTTTATGACCATTCTTTCATTTCCTTTTCACGTTGTTGATGAGATTCACAGCATCAGATATTTAAAATGTGTATGCATGGAAGTTCCACTCACATATCCACGTAATATTTTCAAAAAGGAAAGGAAGTTGCTCACAAGGATTATGAAAATATTACTATTGTAAAGTGGGTTTTAGAATTGCTGTGAAAGGCAGATTTGCATTATTACAGTTACCATTGGCTCTGTGAGGTCTTGAATAGATATGATCCATAACTGAAGAAGCAGAAACATATTCGTTATTCACTTGGCAGGGTTATTCAAAGGGCATTTAATTTTGGGCAACATTTCATGGTCATCTGAATGTACTCTGTAATCATTATTTTTTTGCCACTGCAGACCTTTGACTATTTTACTCTGGGAGAGAAAACTTGGCACTGGCCAGGCAAGCAAAGTAGGCTGCCTCTCTAAGCAGGTTGCCTTTCAAATGGACGCCATGGTAACCTAACCTTCACATAGAGCTGCTTCTCTGTTTAGATTTAGAGAGAGAACAGAATGAAATGTTAAACTTTCTGTTTGTGAATGTTCAGTTTCCTGATAGATGGGTATTGAAACATTGTCTTTTTGCTTTTTGATCACAGTGGTAGTAAGGGTGAACTATTAGCGATCTGAAAAAAAATCATCCAAATGTTCCTCCTCTTAGTGCTCTATTCACTCTGTATATCTGAAGTGTTACAGATTGCGCGATAGAAATGTAAAGGTCATTTCCCATTGAGCCAACATATGCAGTGTTTACCTTGAATGCAGTCTACGCTAAAGCGGAAACATTGCCTTTAAATTTCAATCATGCTGTAACGCTGAAATTCCGCGATATGGATTGAATAGAGCCTACATACTCCAGTATCCCTGTGATGATAAGTTACAAAACACAGATTCTGTCATTCCAAGCCCAAAATGTTTTTGCTTGTGTGTTTATTATGCAAAGAAATAGGCTATTAGATGTGAATTCCCCATTCAACCATTGGCAAAATCCCCACACAATGATCTCAAACTGTTTCTAATACAGAATTAAATTAAAAACAGACTACCCCTTGCTAATCAGGAAACTATTGGGTGTTTGGTCTTCCTAGAAAATATAAAAAACTATCGGCCTATATCGAATCTTCCATTCCTCTCAACATTTTTAGAAAAGGCTGTTGCGCAGCAACTCACTGCCTTCCTGAAGACAAACAATGTATACGAAATGCTTCAGTCTGGTTTTAGACCCTATCATAGCACTGAGACTGCACTTGTGAAGGTGGTAAGTGACCTTTTAATGGCATCAGACCGAGGCTCTGCATCTGTCCTCGTGCTCCTAGACCTTAGTGCTGCTTTTGATACCATCGATCACCACATTCTCTTGGAGAGATTGCACACCCAAATTGGTCTACACGGACAAGTTCTGGATGGTTTAGATCTTCTCTGTTGGAAAGATATCAGTTTGTCTCTGTGAATGGTTTGTCCTCTGACAAATCAACTGTAAATTCTGGTGTTCCTCAAGGTTCCGTTTTAGGACCACTATTGTTTTCACTATATATTTTACCTCTTGGGGATATCATTCGAAAACATAATGTTAACTTTCACTGCTATGCGGAGGACACACAGCTGTACATTTCAATGAAACATGGTGAAGCCCCAAAATTGCCCTCCCTAGAAGCATGTGTTTCAAACATAAGGAAGTGGATGGCTGCAAACTTTCTACTTTTATACTCGGACAAAACAGAGATGCTTGTTATAGGTTCCAAAGAACAAAGAGATCTTCTGTTGAATCTGACAATCAATCTTAATGGTTGTACAGTCGTCTCAAATAAAACTGTGAAGGACCTCGGCGTTACTCTGGACCCTGATCTCTCTTTTGAAGAACATATCAAGACTGTTTCAAGGACAGCTTTTTTCCATCTACGTAACATTGCAAAAATCAGAAACTTTCTGTCCAAAAATGAAGCAGAAAAATTAATCCATGCTTTGGTCACTTCTAGGTTAGACTACTGCAATGCTCTACTTTCCGGCTACCGGGATAAAGCACTAAATACACTTCAGTTGGTGCTAAATACGGCTGCTAGAATCCTGACTAGAACCCAAAAATTTGATCATATTACTCCAGTGCTAGCCTCCCTACACTGGCTTCCTGTGAAGGCAAGGGCTGATTTCAAGGTTTTACTGCTAACCTACAAAGCATTACATGGGCTTGCTCCTACCTATCTCTCTGATTTGGTCCTGCCGTACATACCTACACGTACGCTACGGTCACAAGACGCAGACCTCCTAATTGTCCCTAGAATTTCTAAGCAAACAGCTGGAGGCAGGGCTTTCTCCTATAGAGCTCCATTTATATGGAATGGTCTGCCTACCCATGTGAGAGACGCAAACACGGTCTCAACCTTTAAGTCCTTACTGAAGACTCATCTCTTCAGTGGGTCATATGATTGAAAGGCTCTGGAGGAAAGGCTCTGGAGCAATGAACCGCCCTTGCTGTCTCTGCCTGGCCGGTTCCCCTCTTTCCACTGGGATTCTCTGCCTCTAACCCTATTACAGGGGCTGAGTCACTGGCTTACTAGGGCTCTTTCATACCGTCCCTAGGAGGGGTGCGTCACTTGAGTGGGTTGAGTCACTGATGTGATCTTCCTGTCTGGGTTGGCGCCCCCCCTTGGGTTGTGCCGTGGCGGAAATCTTTGTGGGCTATACTCGGCCTTGTCTCAGGATGATAAGTTGGTGGTTGAAGATATCCCTCTAGTGGTGTGGGGGCTGTGCTTTGGCAAAGTGGGTGGGGTTTTATCCTTTCTGTTTCGCCCTGTCCGGGGGTGTCATCGGATGGGGCCACAGTGGCTCCTGACCCCTCCTGTCTCAGCCTCCAGTATTTATGCTGCAGTAGTTTATGTGTCAGGAGGCTAAGGTCAGTTTGTTATATCTGGAGTACTTCTCCTGTCCTATCCGGTGTCCTGTGTGAATTTAAGTATGCTCTCTCCAATTCTCTCTTTCTCTCTTTCTTTCTTGCTCTCTCTCGGAGGACCTGAGCCCTAGGACCATGCCTCAGGACTACCTGACATGATGACTCCTTGCTGTCCCCAGTCCACCTGGCCGTGCTGCTGCTCCAGTTTCAACTGTTCTGCCTTATTATTATACGACCATGCTGGTCATTTATGAACATTTGAACATCTTGGCCATGTTCTGTTATAATCTCCACCCGGCACAGCCAGAAGAGGACTGGCCACCCCACATAGCCTGGTTCCTCTCTAGGTTTCTTCCTAGGTTTTGGCCTTTCTAGGGAGTTTTTCCTAGCCACCGTGCTTCTACACCTGCATTGCTTGCTGTTTGGGGTTTTAGGCTGGGTTTCTGTACAGCACTTTGAGATATCAGCTGATGTACGAAGGGCTATATAAATAAATTTGATTTGATTTTTGATTTGATTGGGTATGTTGTGGTGTACATTCATTACAATTGTTTTACGGGAACCTGGTAAAAATTGTTTTGTAATGTAGCTAGCCCCTGAATGGCTCTGAATTCACTGTCAGCATGCAGTCAAAGCTATAACCACTTTTGGAGCTAACTAGCGCTCTCAAATCATATCCTGATGTCGACAGCAGATGAGAGTTGTATTCATAACATTGCCAACTCAATTAGCTAACATACATTTTGATATATGTTATGTTTGCTAAGCGGCTAGCTAAATAGCTAGCGTTAGCAGAGTTTTCATATTGATTTGAAATTCCTGTTCTTTTTCAAAGATTTCTCACAAAAACAAGCTTATCTCTGTGAAATGTCGACGGAGCACTGAGCGTATGTACTGACATTTTTATTTTCAAAGCCTTTTCCATTGAATTCCGTTTGTGTCATGAAACAACTTTGAAGACGACCACAAAATGTAAACTCCTCAAACGTTTCTCATAACTCAAGTGCCAACAGAGGTTGGTGCTTATTATCGGATGTATTAGGTTATGAAATCCGACTTTTTGGATATGGACACCCTACACAGGGTGGACACCCTACACAGTAGCAGGTGCTCTGGGTGCACTGTTCAATTATTTAGCAGATTTAATTAAACATTTATTTTTTTAAGAAAAACTATTTTTACCCTCACTGGCTTTCATGCTATTTAAACATAAGCTTTTCCGAGGTGTCAGACTCGACGTTGCTATCCATTGTAGCGCTGCGATTGGTTGTCCAAAATTCTGGGGTGGGGCTTAGCAAAGGGTCAATTAGCCACTATGCTGAGGACGACCAGCTATATATATTGACAATATATATTGCATCATGCTTCCTTGACATTGCAAATTCTACATTGTTGCTTAGCTTTTCAAACAGATTCCCTTTCAAACGGACAAAGGCAGAAGAAAGACGTAGCTCTTTATTAAATCATAAATCATACTTAATCTTCATTTTCAAAGTGTTGACTGCACTTCCCTTCTCAACACACAAAAAATGTAATTCTACATTTCAAAGGGAAAAAAATATCCTGTGGGAGATTCGAACCTACGCCACAAGTTGCAGCACTTGTCAGGCACCCAGCACTCTACACTGAGCGATTTGTGCAGTCACTTTACAACTTGTGATTTACTTAATTTGCTTATCAAAACGTGCCAGTGGACTTCCGGAAAGGAAGCTTTTCTGAAAAAGGGTTGGATCACATCCAACTACGCCAACGATTTGAACTGGCTGATATGGAATCTTTTACCGTATAAAAATGTAGTCGTCCTTAGCATAGTATGGCCCCTTTCTGTTTAGGAATTGTCTTCGCCATGTTGTGTTGTTTTTCCTGGTTTTGTGCTGCAATAATGTCTAATCTGAGATGCATGAAATTACCACTCCCATGATAAATGTAGCATCACGTGCCAGATGTTTCCTGCAGAGAATCGTGGCTGATGCTTGTTTTCCAAACTTACTCAACTTTTCAAACATTTCTACAGCAGCATATTATCAGAATAATGTCTACTTACACATAAGCAAAAACACAGCCAACAACATGCAATATTGTTATTAATGCCAATGTAAATGTCATCTGGATTCTATCACACATCTTACGGAACCAGGTTTCCCCTTTCCACAGTCTAGATAACACAATCATCAAAAACTGTAACAATATTAAAACACACACACACACCCACACACACACACACACACACACACACACACACACACACACACACACAAACAATGTCATTGGCATTCAGTGACTACAAACAACTCTTCACTCCATAATCAAGTGTGAAATTGAACTGTCCCTACACAGTGATTGTGCTGGTTTATCCTTGCCAGGAAAAGCAGCTCACATGAAGCGTGATAAACCTCTAGATACACAATACTCCTAACTGACATATTATTATACTCCACCAAATGCCAGTCAGGTCTCAGCCCTCCCATATGCTTGACACATGTACAACATTTCCAACCATTTTCTTTTACAAAATACTGTAAATGTGATCCAAATATGTAGTTAGGTCACAATGGTCTGTGTGGCAGCATCTTTTGATTACCCGATGGTGTCCACTGAAAAGGAGTGAGCACAATAGTGAGTGAGAGAATCTTAAGAGAAGCCAATGTGAGCATTGAGAGGTAGTCTGGGCCTGACCTAGTTAAGAAGAGAGCAAAAGAGGTAGGTAGGTGCTGTCATATCTGACAGGGACGGTGGCGTGGTGTCTGGAGCACATTACGCTCTTTGATCCATTGTCCCCCTGTGAAATGCATTTTAAGGTGTCATCTGTTATCTGTTTCTTGTGCCACCGTTCCTATTTCATGGGTGAAGTCACCCAGTTTGTCACTGGCTTGTGAATATACCATTGGGCCAAGATAGAGATGGGGAACATGGATAAATGTCATGGCTGACACAAAACACCATTCAAAACAGGGTCAAATTCATGCTCCGACAAACACCTTGTTTTGAGAATGTTACACAAATGATCATTATGACGATAGATGATTTAGACAACGTTGATCAGCCTTGCATCATATGTTGTTAACCATGATAAAATAACTTGTGTTCTCAGACAGGTAAATTAATCTCTCTCTTGTCAGTTTTGTCATGGCGGTAGTTAGAGACAACGAGGGGAAAGACACATGATTATATAATCTCCTGCTAAGCCACCAGGGTGAATGGAACCTGTGTCTCACTGTAGCTCCAATTGAATTGTGACATTTAAAAGTCAAAGGCAAATAAGATGCTTGCATTAATGAGCCATGGTAGATCCAACAGTTCCAAGTCGCATCATAACTCTCACTGGAATGCTAGTGACTTGGCTTGCCACGGTGCTCCGGGAATTATTAGAGGGTGGAGAGCGCTGACTTTTATCACTGTTATAGTTTATATCGTTTTTGAATATAGTTTTTGCTGGTCTGATCTGACGTTCTTTCCCTTGATGCATTTTCAATAAAAGGTATATTGACATTACCAATAAGTTCAATGTTTTTAATATTGCGTCCCTTGATCATTATGATGCCCATAGTCCAGAGCTGTGAACTTTTAAAACAATTAATTATGAGATTAATGTAAAACATGTCAAATATCAAATTGATCAATCAAGATTCTCGTCTGACAAACAGTGTTTTAGGACAGATGGGTAAGTAATTACAGTGAATTCTTTCTTTTTTTTGAATTTATTTTTGAAGTCGCGTGAAGGTCCACGGTTCATTTCATATGTTTTCAGAGATGGGCTAGCTCAGCAGATCTTGATAAATCAGTAAATCTAGCCAAAACATCCCTGCTATTATTCACGGTGTTCTAGTCATTATGGCTGACACTTCAGACATGCACTACCTACCTGCTCACTTGCTCTGTCGAAAGACTGAATAAAGAATGAAGAGAAGGGTTTTGTGACAAATGGCACCCTATTCCCTGTATAGTACATTATTTTTGACCAGGGTTCATATGATACACTATGTAGGGAATAGGTTGCCATTTGGGACGCAGGAAAAAGGGTTATCATAAAGTCTTTGCTGAGTCAAAGAACACTAAATCAAGATAGCTCATTAGGATCACAAAAATAGAAAATAGGAACCTCTAAGAAACAATGTTGGATTCTGAACCAACTCCAGTGATAATTCACTGACGTATCATGAATAAGTGGCTGAAAACCAAACCTAGGAGCTCTCTCACACTCTTCAGAGCATCATTAAGCATCGATGTTCCTGTTTGAAGAGTGATTGTGCAACCTCAATTACAGCGAGTTACATATTAACCAGAGTCAATTTGCAGTTAGATGCAGAGCAGTTAGATGCAGATCCTTTATATATACTCTCTGATTGTGTTGAATAAAACCAACTTTATTACAATGGGTTTTTTTTAAGGCTGGGCTCTCATTGTTCTGTCATTGAGGTGACAAGATAAGAGGAACAATGCTAATCAGTGGCAGGTCACTAAAAGGTACATGGTCGATCGGTGGACCTCTGCTGATAACGTCACACACTTCAGACTGGGTGTCTTCACCAGGCTTCTCTTTCCTATAACCCCTTCAGTATCTCCTCCTCTGCCCCTGAATGACAGACCAGGGATAACCTATTTTGACAATGCAGAGCCTAGAGATACTAGTCTGTTTCTGTAATAGTGATGATTAAGAGGAAGGCGAGATGTTCAATGCAGTTCTATTGATTGTGCACTGTATACATATTCTGTTGGATCTTATTCAGTTAATTAATTATTTAAAGTTATTCATTAATTAAAGAAATGATCAAATGATTTGATTGGCTCTGTCCCGCAGCACATTGGACTACAATGGATTGAGCCTCTGACATGTTCCCATGGAAATGTTCTCATTTATATTTTGGTTACAGGCAATTGAAGTTGAAGAGTGTCTTTCTTTCAAAGACATTTGATAGTCAAATACTTGACTCTCACAAAAACCAGTAGAGGGTGTAATGTCTGCTAATGTCTTTGGTTACTCTTGTAAACATCGCCTTAGAAAGCTGCTGGAACGGAATGGGGTTATGATATAGTAGTACTCAAAGTTGTCAGTAACCTATCTTTGTTTTGGCTGGGAAAGGTAGAGGATTCCGGAAGGATGAATGGCAGGTTTGAGTCAGACAGGAAGAGAAGAGAGTGACATAAAGAAGTAATGGCCTAGTGTCAGACCAAGGAGCAGTGAGTTAGCATTGAGTCAGTTGTAGAGTGGAGGATGGTATTCTATAGGTAGGCTACGGATGTTTTGTCTGATATTGCTTCAACACTGGGTGAATGCTATCACTGTAATTACATTCTGTGGAGATATAAATTTATCTTACATTCCAAATGTTCACATATTTTAACTTTTGGTGTTATAAACTATTTTTTTTGTCTAGTTTATAGTATTCATGTTATCTTTGCACGGTACCATGCATTCTGTCAAGCTGAGCTCAATCATTATAAAAAAAAGTTTTATTCAAGTTAATAAATCTTGAGCTCGCCACTTGTCAGTACGTTCTAGATACCTCAGAGTATGCCTTCATATGCGCCCTTATACTCATACGTATTTTTATTTAAAAGGTAGTTGTTGGCTTTACATCCTCCTAACCTTAGACCATCAATTGAACTCATAACGTTGTATTTAGAGGCTTTCTCCCAGTCCTTGTCCCTCTCATGGTTGTAAACTTCTGTGGTCCTTTGCCATGCCTCATATCATAGCCTATTATTGCCTGCTTAGTGAGGGGGCCGTTGGGGTGGTCTGTTAAGGGATTTAATGCCATGGATTAGCTTTTACACCCCACCAACACCTTAAGGGACCTAAAAACAATAGGTCTAAAAGGAGGATGTGCCCCAAAAAAAGACATCCTATTTAATAGGGTTTTCCCTCTTGCTATTTTCATTTGACAAGATGTACTGTCTTATTAGATTTTTTGGATGTGTTGACATGTGTTGATTTTATATCAGGTCATGGTTCTTACTTCCTGTACGTCATCAAATCCCCAAACCACAGCATTGTGAAAGGGGATTTTCTGACGGGGGCGGGTAGTGAAATGTTCTTGTTTTCTCTAAGGAAAATTCATCATCAACTTATTTATGAAATACTTGGCAGCTGTGCAGTAAGGCCTATGTGTTAAGTGACAGAACTGTTTGGTTTTTAATAGACTCGTGGCTTAGGAGGAGAATTACATCTTTCGTTCCTCTTGAAATTGTCACTCAATAATCCCCTTGGCAAAGAGTATTGCAGCTAGATTAATGGCAAAACCCCAGATTTCAGAATTATCATCAGAGGGCAAAGTCAAAGACCCTACTAATGTGGCATACAGTGCTGAATGTGCCACAGGCCCACAGCTACAGTACACCCCCTCTTGATTGTGTGTGGGTTCCATTGTAAGTTCTAGTGTGAGTTCTCACAGACAGAGGCTTGGAGACTTGTTGATGACTAGTACAGAAAGACATTGTGAGGATTTAATAACAGTCGGCTGGCATGGCAAAGTCCATCTGTGGCAGCGGAGGGGGGTCTATTAATCCCTGTCTGTTCAGTATGAGGAGAGCAACGACTGGAGTTTCATAATACACTAATGGTTTGTTTGATGGCTACAGGAATATGTTTTAGTAACTCCTGGACAGCCTCTGTCTCTAAAAAACATGAACATGTCACAATTTTGGGCAAGTGGAATGAGCATCTACTTTAAATTAAAATAAACTGTCTTGAATTTCTCATCATGTTAATATTACTTTGGTTCAAAACAGACTCACAGATGGGATGGCTGGACTCAGACTCAGTTTTTGTTCCAAAAAGTCCTTTCACATCCCAAAACAAGGTTTACTTAACCTTGTTCTTCCTTTGTAGAAGGTCCTTCCTTTTACCCTGTTTTACCCCTACAGTGAATGCAACATGACAAAGTGAATTGAGATGCATGTCTAATACATTTCTCCCCCTGCTGTAGTGATGTCGCCCCGGGTCGCTGCTGGCCACTGCTCTCTTGCTGAGAATGGAAATCCGTTTCTATCTGAGGAGCCGGCTGCCGGGTCAGTTCCAGCGATTATCCACGCTCAGCAAGTCCCCCTTGTCACTGAATCCCCCTCGTCACTGAGTCCCCCTTGTCACTGAGTCCCCATTGTCACTGCCTCTTTTTCCTCTATGTCGACTAGCTGGGGGATTCTGGAGGGGATACACACAGTCGTAAAAAACAGGGAAAAGTATTTGGCTATAGCCATGGGAGTTGGTCAAATGGTGAAGTAATCTGTTTACTGATATATGAGTATAGGTTTCCATTGATGTACATACAATATAAGATGTAGGAAGCATTTACGACAATAAAATATATAGTTAAACATGTTGTTACACAAATAAAGTGCCTGTCAAGATCTGTGCTACTTATTCAGCCTTTTCACACGATATGCTCCTTGACTTGTCTTGGGTGGTAGAGAGCATAAGCCCTGGCCAATATGCTGTTACTGATTCAAGGCGGATTACGGTTTGCTGTCCTAAGCTTAGGGAGAATCCTCTAAAATATTCACGGAGACAGACTTTTGGTTTGAGAAAAGGAACAACAGCCATTTTGACCACATTATGCAATATCTCTGTGAGCACGCAGTGGTTTGTACATCTTATTAGGTACTACACCTAATAAGCGGCACTTCACTCATCATTACCGTGATTTCATTAATGTTTTTATTTATTTATTAAGATGTAAAACATATTCTTGCATGTTTTAACAAGGAAATTCTCAGTGTCAGTCTGATAAAGACTTGTACAGTTACTGTTGGGTGTAAAAAAAAATGTATATATGGATAATGGATCAACAACATTGTAGTTACTCAGCAATACTAACCTAATTGACAGAGAAAGAAGCCTGCACAGAATAAAAAATATTTTAAAAAATGCATCCTGTTTGCAATAAGGCATGAAATTAACTATATATCCTCAATACAAAGTGTTATGCTGGTCCAAATCCAAAACAACGATCACTGAGTACCACTCTTCATATTTTCAATCATGGTGGTGGCTGCATCATGTTATGGATAATGTATGCTTGTCATCGGCAAGTCCTATGGAGTTTTTGTTACAAAAAAAAACGTAATAGAGCTAAACCTGGTTCTGTCTGCTTTCCAACAGACACTGGGAGGCAAATTCACCTTTCAGCAGGACAATAACCTAAAACACAAGGCCAAATATACACTGGAGTTGCTTACTAAGACAACATTGAATGTTCCTGAGTGGCCTGGTTACAGTTTAGACTTAAATTGGCTTGAAAATCTTTGGAAAAACGTGAAAATGTCATCTAGCAATGATCAACAACCAACTTCACAGAATTTGAAGAATTTTTTAAAGAATAATGTGCAAATATGGTACAATTCAGGTGTGCAAACCCCAAAAGACTGACAGCTGTAATCGCTGACAAAGGTGATTCTAACATGTATTTCACTTTGTCATTATGGGGTATTGTGTGTAAATGGGTGAGTAAAAACATATATTTCATCCATTTTGAATTCAGGCTGTAACACAACCAAATGTGGAATAAGTCAAGGGGTATGAATACACTGAAAGCACTGTATGTGTACTATCAAACAGTTATCCATTACCACATTTACCATTATCTCCCCATCAGCACAGTAATCTACTTTAAAACCATCAAGTAGGTCGACATGGTGGTCACTTCAAGATACTTAGGCCATTACCTAATAATTATCTGTATAATGTGTATAGCCTTAATTAGTCAGGATAATACTGACTGATGGCTTAATCGAGACAGTAATATGCTGTTTTGTGAATTAATTTATATGCATTTGGTAGTGTATGATCCATCTATTAAATATCCACTAGCCCAATTGTTATATTGGGGGTACATGCAGCTTGTTTTTACCGAACTCACCCACCACAATGACTTCATAGATTTAAGAAATTCAACGTCGTCAGCAGCAGACGAGTGGAATGTGCATCAGGCATGTCAAATAATACATTTAGGTCATGTCAAGATTAAATAACATACAATAAATCTACTATGTTTAGTTTACTGCCACTGCCATTCCCTGTTCTGGCAATAACTGTTTTGAAGAGCCAGTCAGTGGGCCTAGGGGGAGGATCAGTAGGGGTGTGCTCTGACTTCAGACTGTCCATTCAACATTGTAATATATGAGCCTGGGTCTGCTGGAGCCTGTGGTGGGCATCCTAATTAGAAAGACATTGGCTGCCTCCCAAATCACACCCCATTATCTATATAGTGCACTATTTCTGACCAGAGCCCATTGCCTCTGGTCATAAGCAGTGAACTATATAGGGAATAGGGTGACATTTGGTACTCAGACATTCGGTCAGCTAGCTGGAAGGGAATTGCTATATCAACTGGGTTATGTGTATACTCAATCTGCTACATGATCATTCGATACATGTGTCTGTTGTTGAACCACCTGCATTAACTGGGCAATGAAACTTATCATTAAAAGTTATCCGGGCATGGTCACTGTGAGGCTGTACCTTCTATCGCTGCCTCCATCTCAGATGTCATACTTTTATCATTTTCAGGTAACACTACATTACATTCTCATACCTGTGTAGTAACACTCTACAAAGATAAGTAACGTCATATTACCTAGTTGTTGATTGTTTGGTGTGTGTATAATGATGTATTAATCAAATACTTCAGAATTAATGTTAATGTAAAAATAGGAATGTGTACCTAGGTCACCAGGGGGAATCCTTCCTCTTGTCAAATATTAACAGAGTTACAGAGCGTGATACCTCTGCTTGAAACAAGTGATACCCCTCTCTGAAACAATGGCTGTCAAAGCCCAGAGCCCCAGAGCTCACATGGCACACTGATGAGACTTCAGGACATCACGCTGTCAAAGTGAGAAGCACATCCCTATGACCCTTTAGCCATTTTAACCGTCAGACAGTGACAGTGCTCAGGTGCCTTCCTCAACCACCCCCCCAGTCTGTCAGAAACACTGACATTTTTCTCTCATTACAAAATGCATCCTGCAGGTTTTCACAACCAACAACCTCTGTGAATGTGGATCAAGACAGCTTGATTTAGGGCAGGTGGAAAATAGTGTCCATTGTGGAATAGGCCTATGTGACATTTAATTGTCCAAACTCAGTGGTAAGAGTTGTAGGCCTATGGCTATAGGCTACATAAGGAACATTTGAAGGACACAAAAGTGTCACCTAGACACAAAAGTGTCTAGGTAGCCAAACCAAGGCAATAACAAATGTCATTATTGAAATGCTCTCATTGTCAAGGCATTGTCACAAACTATCGTTGTAGCTTTAATTGTTTCAGTGTTTGTTGAATATGCAATTCTTTTAAGATGCTAATTATCTTTGAAAGGCAGGAGAACAATATTATCTTGTAAGAATGGCTCGTGAGAAAAATGATGTGCCCCTGTCGCAAATCACTTGGAAAAACCCCTCATAAATATTGGTGATAAATTAGTCATTTTCAACTCAGCCTGTCCCTTTAATCGTGAACCAGCGGCTGACACCCAATCAGGAGCAGCTAGAGTCCGACTCAACTTTTAGGCTGAGAGAGCAAGGGATGCTCATCATGAACTAAAGAGAGAGAAAGAGAGAGCAAGAGAAGGCAGGCACCAGTCCGCGTTCAGTGAGTCAGTTGCATGCAACGGATTCACACAGGCGCGCATTGATTGAGCTTTCAGCTACGTCAAACATTGGTAAGTGATGTTTTATTTAGCTGTATATGTTCAAATAGCGCTCATGAAAAAGTCGTTTTACAGTATTTAAAAACACACGCACTTTAAAGGGTTCCTTTTATTTTTATAGCTGAAGGATGATGTTCGATTTTGTGATAAATAGCTTTTAACTTCATCAAAGTTGCTTTCATTGGATAATTTAATGTAGGACGATCTCATGAATTCGTCATAGTCGGTCTCATCAGCCTACAACTTCATTTAAAGGAAATAATCAATGTTTTCTAGAAAATAATAATACACTTCCCGAATTGCTGGATTTGACATGGACCGGTAGCCTAGGCTGACTGCAATATGGTTGTGTGTGTAAAAAGCTGCATATTTTCATGTTCCCTGGATAGTATGTCATGATTCAATTAGAGGTCCTAAATTATAATTATAAGTTATTTTAATTGACCCGGCTTAAAGTTTTACTGTTTGTTATTTTCAGAGTCTAGTGGCAGTCATATCTTTAGCGGTAGTGTTGTTTGGCACTGTGTGGCTAAAGGTGTGTGTCCCCGTTTCAATGCGACATGTCAGAGGATTGAATCAAGGCTACCCTGTAAACAATCCTTGTTTTTGAGATAAAAATTGATTAAGAGGACCATGTTGTTTGTTGAATGGTCATGGAAGGTCTCGTGATATATTAGCCTACTGTAGGTTGCTGTTGATATTGACATTGTTATTGATAAAGCACTCATAGCCAACAGTGTACACATTTTGTGTCTTATTAGAAATACTTGATGTGTAGGCCTATTGTTTTATTTATTGTTTAGACACTGGCCCTCTATTGCTGTGGAGTGTACATGCACTCTAATGTGGATGTAGGTGCTACCCTAAATGCAAATCTACCCGTTAGTGCAGTGCTGAGGCAAGTCACCTGTATTTTACCATTCCCAGTTTGCTATGCCCATATGTGCAGAGCATGCCCCAGGAGTTTGTGAATGAGTAATTATGTCAAAAAAGAAAATACAGGCAAAGCATTGCCATTTATTTTCCACAGCAACAAGTGTCTTCTATTTAACCTGTGTATTTCTGGTGGTTGTCACCTTTATAAAAAAAGATTGCAGTTTGGAAACTGCAGTAAAAGTGTAGAAACTGCAGTCGACTGTGGTATTTTGGACCCAGTAATTGCAGAATAACTGCAGTGTACTGCAGTTGAACTGCAGTTACACTGCAAATTACTGCAGAATAAAACAGTGTTATTTTGGACACCGTATTTGCAGCACACTGCAGTTATACTGCAGTGTACTGCAGTTATACTGCACTCTGACTGCATATTTTTCGGGGGGGCAAATAGCGTTTTTAATGACTGAAAATGTAACCTTTTTCATTGTATTAATTCTGTGTTAAAGGAGAATGGAAACACTAGGCTTTAGAACACCATTTAACTGTAACTGTAAATCACCACTTTGCCATTGTTGCATCCCAAAAATGGCTGAATCCTAAAATTGTCTGAAAGACCATGAACTCTGCGTGCATTAATGATTATTTTACAGCGGGTTGGTCAAAACAAGCATTGTGATTGGTTGAGACGCTTTCTACGCCAAACTAAAAAACATATTTAGCATAGGTAAGCCTATGACGCAAAAATGGGAATCTTGTTTTCTGTTCCATTTGACGATACTGTGTTAGTTGGCTAGCTAGCAAGCAAGGAATAAGAGTGTTGCCAGCCAGCATGGCAATAAAACATTTAAAACAAACGACTGGGACTTCCGTTGATATAGAATAAAAAGACTTCACGACTGGGCCACGTTTCTGGCAACCTAACCAATAGAATGAACGGACATATTATTTCAGC